>NC_136261.1:117211950-117411950 GCF_964187855.1 Myxine glutinosa | reverse complement strand
CACACACACACACACATACATACATACATACACACACCCCACACACACATATACACACGTACATACATACATACATACATACATACATACATACATACATACACACCCCACACACACATATACACACATACATACATACATACATACATACATACATACATGTACATACATACATACATACATACACACACACACACACACACACACACACACACACACACACACACACACACACACACACACACACGTACAGACACACACACACACACACACACACACACATACACACACACACACACACACGTACAGACACACACACACACACACACATACACACACACACACACACATGCACACACACACACACACACACACACACACACACACACACACACACACACACACATACACACACACACGTACAGACACACACACACACACACACACACACACACACACGTATACACACGTAACACACACACACACACACACACACACACACATACACACACACGCACACATCACAAACAAACACACACACACACACAGAGAGACGTCACACACACACACACACACACACACACACACACATATACACACACACGCACACACATTTACACACACACAAACACAAACACACACACACACACACACACACATCACAAACAAACACACACACACACATCACAAACAAACACACACACACACACACACACACACAGAGAGACGTCACACACACACACACACACACACACGTCACACACACACACGCACACACACATACACACACCTGATTGAAATATCGATGGATGAGCAGCGATTTTGCTTTCGTAAAGAAACTGTTTGAACGTAACGAGGGATGAGGTTAATTTAATTGAATTATGTGAGTAAAATGCAAATTGTGACAGTTAGAATTAGGTAATTAATAAATGATGTATTCATCACTCAAAACCAGGCGCTCCAGGCGAACGTGCAGTAACCAGGAGCCAAGTGGCCGAGTACATTCACCCACTGGATCCCGCGTTTCTCTCAAGGGTTAATCAAACTGGACCCCTGAGCCCCGGCCTACGATCGCATCGCCGACGGGTCTCCTCGATACGCGATAAGTGCCGCCGGTGCTTTAAGATAACAAGTGCGAGGGACTCCCACGGCGGCCGCGCCCACGGTGCGGTGTCCCCTTACGGGAGTCCCACAGGGTCGCTGGCGCGGATCTCCGGGTCGGATGGGGCCACCGCAGCGCGACCCCCGAGCCTTTCCAAAGAGCTGCCGAAATGGCTCGACGCCTCGCATGAACGGTACACAGGCCTTTGAAGGTGCGGCTTTCTCACGTTACGTCACATCGACAAAAACTCCAACAGTAAGCAGGAGTTGTAGGACCTGCACCTTCACTTCAGAACACTTTCCTCAAGCTCATTGTGCAGAACAAACGTTTTAAAACTACTAAGAATGATATAACTGCGAATGAAAAATATTTATACATATTGCGTACAAAAGTGGGGAAAACTACTACTATGACGACTTCAATGGACTCAATGATTCCCAACTTCTTGTGCATAGAGTTGGCTTGGGGCAACCGGCTGGTCAGGCCTGTTGTTGGAATGCAAGTGCAGGATTTATCATTTGTTCAGGGATCTGGTGCAGGATTTATCATTTGTTCAGGGATCTGGTGCAGGATTTATCATTTGTTCAGGGATCTGGTGCAGGATTTATCATTTGTTCAGGGTTCTGGTGCAGGATTTATCATTTGTTCAGGGTTCTGGTGCAGGATTTATCATTTGTTTAGGGTTCTGGTGCAGGATTTATCATTGTTCAGGGTTCTGGTGCAGGATTTATCATTTGTTTAGGGTTCTGGTGCAGGATTTATCATTTGTTCAGGGTTCTGGTGCAGGATTTATCATTTGTTCAGGGTTCTGGTGCAGGATTTATCATTTGTTCAGGGTTCTGGTGCAGGATTTATCATTTGTTTAGGGTTCTGGTGCAGGATTTATCATTTGTTCAGGGTTCTGGTGCAGGATTTATCATTTGTTCAGGGTTCTGGTGCAGGATTTATCGTTTGTTCAGGGTTTTGGTGCAGGATTTATCATTTGTTTAGGGTTCTGGTGCAGGATTTATCATTTGTTCAGGGATCTGGTGCAGGATTTATCATTTGTTCAGGGTTTTGGTGCAGGATTTATCATTTGTTTAGGGTTCTGGTGCAGGATTTATCATTTGTTTAGGGTTCTGGTGCAGGATTTATCATTTGTTTAGGGTTTTGGTGCAGGATTTATCATTTGTTTAGGGTTCTGGTGCAGGATTTATCATTTGTTCAGGGTTCTGGTGCAGGATTTATCATTTGTTTAGGGTTCTGGTGCAGGATTTATCATTTGTTCAGGGTTCTGGTGCAGGATTTATCATTTGTTCAGGGTTCTGGTGCAGGATTTATCGTTTGTTCAGGGTTTTGGTGCAGAATTTATCATTTGTTCAGGGATCTGGTGCAGGATTTATCATTTGTTCAGGGATCTGGTGCAGGATTTATCATTTGTTCAGGGTTCTGGTGCAGGATTTATCATTTGTTCAGGGTTCTGGTGCAGGATTTATCATTTGTTTAGGGTTCTGGTGCAGGATTTATCATTTGTTCAGGGTTCTGGTGCAGGATTTATCATTTGTTTAGGGTTCTGGTGCAGGATTTATCATTTGTTTAGGGTTCTGGTGCAGGATTTATCATTTGTTTAGGGTTTTGGTGCAGGATTTATCATTTGTTTAGGGTTTTGGTGCAGGATTTATCATTTGTTTAGGGTTCTGGTGCAGGATTTATCATTTGTTCAGGGTTCTGGTGCAGGATTTATCATTTGTTCAGGGTTCTGGTGCAGGATTTATCGTTTGTTCAGGGTTTTGGTGCAGGATTTATCATTTGTTTAGGGTTCTGGTGCAGGATTTATCATTTGTTCAGGGATCTGGTGCAGGATTTATCATTTGTTCAGGGTTTTGGTGCAGGATTTATGGTTTGTTCAGGGTTTTGGTGCAGAATTTATCATTTGTTCAGGGATCTGGTGCAGGATTTATCGTTTGTTCAGGGTTCTGGTGCAGGATTTATCGTTTGTTCAGGGATCTGGTGCAGGATTTATCATTTGTTCAGGGTTCTGGTGCAGGATTTATCATTTGTTCAGGGTTTTGGTGCAGGATTTATCATTTGTTTAGGGTTCTGGTGCAGGATTTATCATTTGTTCAGGGATCTGGTGCAGGATTTATCATTTGTTCAGGGTTCTGGTGCAGGATTTATCATTTGTTCAGGGTTCTGGTGCAGGATTTATCGTTTGTTCAGGGTTTTGGTGCAGGATTTATCATTTGTTTAGGGTTCTGGTGCAGGATTTATCATTTGTTCAGGGATCTGGTGCAGGATTTATCATTTGTTCAGGGTTCTGGTGCAGGATTTATCATTTGTTTAGGGTTCTGGTGCAGGATTTATCATTTGTTCAGGGTTCTGGTGCAGGATTTATCATTTGTTTAGGGTTCTGGTGCAGGATTTATCATTTGTTCAGGGTTCTGGTGCAGGATTTATCATTTGTTCAGGGTTCTGGTGCAGGATTTATCATTTGTTTAGGGTTCTGGTGCAGGATTTATCATTTGTTCAGGGTTCTGGTGCAGGATTTATCATTTGATTAGGGTTCTGGTGCAGGATTTATCATTTGTTCAGGGTTCTGGTGCAGGATTTATCATTTGTTCAGGGTTCTGGTGCAGGATTTATCATTTGTTTAGGGTTCTGGTGCAGGATTTATCATTTGTTTAGGGTTTTGGTGCAGGATTTATCATTTGTTTAGGGTTCTGGTGCAGGATTTATCATTTGTTTAGGGTTCTGGTGCAGGATTTATCATTTGTTCAGGGTTCTGGTGCAGGATTTATCATTTGTTCAGGGTTCTGGTGCAGGATTTATCATTTGTTTAGGGTTCTGGTGCAGGATTTATCATTTGTTTAGGGTTTTGGTGCAGGATTTATCATTTGTTTAGGGTTCTGGTGCAGGATTTATCATTTGTTCAGGGTTCTGGTGCAGGATTTATCATTTGTTTAGGGTTCTGGTGCAGGATTTATCATTTGTTCAGGGTTCTGGTGCAGGATTTATCATTTGTTCAGGGTTCTGGTGCAGGATTTATCGTTTGTTCAGGGTTTTGGTGCAGAATTTATCATTTGTTCAGGGATCTGGTGCAGGATTTATCATTTGTTCAGGGATCTGGTGCAGGATTTATCATTTGTTCAGGGTTCTGGTGCAGGATTTATCATTTGTTCAGGGTTCTGGTGCAGGATTTATCATTTGTTTAGGGTTCTGGTGCAGGATTTATCATTTGTTCAGGGTTCTGGTGCAGGATTTATCATTTGTTTAGGGTTCTGGTGCAGGATTTATCATTTGTTTAGGGTTCTGGTGCAGGATTTATCATTTGTTTAGGGTTTTGGTGCAGGATTTATCATTTGTTTAGGGTTTTGGTGCAGGATTTATCATTTGTTTAGGGTTCTGGTGCAGGATTTATCATTTGTTCAGGGTTCTGGTGCAGGATTTATCATTTGTTCAGGGTTCTGGTGCAGGATTTATCGTTTGTTCAGGGTTTTGGTGCAGGATTTATCATTTGTTTAGGGTTCTGGTGCAGGATTTATCATTTGTTCAGGGATCTGGTGCAGGATTTATCATTTGTTCAGGGTTTTGGTGCAGGATTTATGGTTTGTTCAGGGTTTTGGTGCAGAATTTATCATTTGTTCAGGGATCTGGTGCAGGATTTATCGTTTGTTCAGGGTTCTGGTGCAGGATTTATCGTTTGTTCAGGGATCTGGTGCAGGATTTATCATTTGTTCAGGGTTCTGGTGCAGGATTTATCATTTGTTCAGGGTTTTGGTGCAGGATTTATCATTTGTTTAGGGTTCTGGTGCAGGATTTATCATTTGTTCAGGGATCTGGTGCAGGATTTATCATTTGTTCAGGGTTCTGGTGCAGGATTTATCATTTGTTCAGGGTTCTGGTGCAGGATTTATCGTTTGTTCAGGGTTTTGGTGCAGGATTTATCATTTGTTTAGGGTTCTGGTGCAGGATTTATCATTTGTTCAGGGATCTGGTGCAGGATTTATCATTTGTTCAGGGTTCTGGTGCAGGATTTATCATTTGTTTAGGGTTCTGGTGCAGGATTTATCATTTGTTCAGGGTTCTGGTGCAGGATTTATCATTTGTTTAGGGTTCTGGTGCAGGATTTATCATTTGTTCAGGGTTCTGGTGCAGGATTTATCATTTGTTCAGGGTTCTGGTGCAGGATTTATCATTTGTTTAGGGTTCTGGTGCAGGATTTATCATTTGTTCAGGGTTCTGGTGCAGGATTTATCATTTGTTCAGGGTTCTGGTGCAGGATTTATCGTTTGTTCAGGGTTTTGGTGCAGGATTTATCATTTGTTTAGGGTTCTGGTGCAGGATTTATCATTTGTTCAGGGATCTGGTGCAGGATTTATCATTTGTTCAGGGTTTTGGTGCAGGATTTATCGTTTGTTCAGGGTTTTGGTGCAGGATTTATCGTTTGTTCAGGGTTCTGGTGCAGGATTTATCGTTTGTTCAGGGTTCTGGTGCAGGATTTATCATTTGTTTAGGGTTCTGGTGCAGGATTTATCATTTGTTTAGGGTTCTGGTGCAGGATTTATCATTTGTTCAGGGTTCTGGTGCAGGATTTATCGTTTGTTCAGGGTTTTGGTGCAGGATTTATCGTTTGTTCAGGGTTTTGGTGCAGGATTTATCGTTTGTTCAGGGTTCTGGTGCAGGATTTATCGTTTGTTCAGGGTTCTGGTGCAGGATTTATCATTTGTTTAGGGTTCTGGTGCAGGATTTATCATTTGTTTAGGGTTCTGGTGCAGGATTTATCATTTGTTCAGGGTTCTGGTGCAGGATTTATCGTTTGTTCAGGGTTCTGGTGCAGGATTTATCATTTGTTTAGGGTTCTGGTGCAGGATTTATCATTTGTTCAGGGATCTGGTGCAGGATTTATCATTTGTTCAGGGTTCTGGTGCAGGATTTATCATTTGTTTAGGGTTCTGGTGCAGGATTTATCATTTGTTCAGGGTTCTGGTGCAGGATTTATCATTTGTTCAGGGTTCTGGTGCAGGATTTATCATTTGTTCAGGGTTCTGGTGCAGGATTTATCATTTGTTTAGGGTTCTGGTGCAGGATTTATCATTTGTTCAGGGATCTGGTGCAGGATTTATCATTTGTTCAGGGTTCTGGTGCAGGATTTATCATTTGTTCAGAGTTCTGGTGCAGGATTTATCATTTGTTCAGGGATCTGGTGCAGAATTTATCATTTGTTCAGGGATCTGGTGCAGGATTTATCATTTGTTCAGGGTTCTGGTGCAGGATTTATCATTTGTTCAGGGTTCTGGTGCAGGATTTATCATTTGTTTAGGGTTCTGGTGCAGGATTTATCATTTGTTCAGGGTTCTGGTGCAGGATTTATCATTTGTTCAGGGTTCTGGTGCAGGATTTATCATTTGTTTAGGGTTCTGGTGCAGGATTTATCATTTGTTCAGGGTTCTGGTGCAGGATTTATCATTTGTTCAGAGTTCTGGTGCAGGATTTATCATTTGTTCAGGGTTCTGGTGCAGGATTTATCATTTGTTCAGAGTTCTGGTGCAGGATTTATCATTTGTTTAGGGTTCTGGTGCAGGATTTATCATTTGTTCAGGGATCTGGTGCAGGATTTATCATTTGTTCAGGGATCTGGTGCAGAATTTATCATTTGTTCAGAGTTCTGGTGCAGGATTTATCATTTGTTCAGGGATCTGGTGCAGAATTTATCATTTGTTCAGGGATCTGGTGCAGAATTTATCATTTGTTCAGGGATCTGGTGCAGGATTTATCATTTGTTCAGGGTTCTGGTGCAGGATTTATCATTTGTTCAGGGATCTGGTGCAGGATTTATCATTTGTTCAGGGATCTGGTGCAGGATTTATCATTTGTTCAGGGATCTGGTGCAGGATTTATCATTTGTTCAGGGATCTGGTGCAGGATTTATCATTTGTTTAGGGTTCTGGTGCAGGATTTATCATTTGTTCAGGGATCTGGTGCAGGATTTATCATTTGTTCAGGGATCTGGTGCAGAATTTATCATTTGTTCAGGGATCTGGTGCAGGATTTATCATTTGTTCAGGGTTCTGGTGCAGGATTTATCATTTGTTCAGGGATCTGGTGCAGGATTTATCATTTGTTCAGGGATCTGGTGCAGGAATTATCATTTGTTCAGGGTTCTGGTGCAGGAATTATCATTTGTTCAGGGTTCTGGTGCAGGATTTATCATTTGTTTAGGGTTCTGGTGCAGGATTTATCATTTGTTCAGGGATCTGGTGCAGGATTTATCATTTGTTCAGGGATCTGGTGCAGGAATTATCATTTGTTCAGGGATCTGGTGCAGGCTTTATCATTTGTTCAGGGTTCTGGTGCAGGATTTATCATTTGTTTAGGGTTCTGGTGCAGGATTTATCATTTGTTCAGGGATCTGGTGCAGGATTTATCATTTGTTCAGGGTTCTGGTGCAGGATTTATCATTTGTTCAGGGTTCTGGTGCAGGAATTATCATTTGTTCAGGGATCTGGTGCAGGATTTATCATTTGTTCAGGGATCTGGTGCAGGATTTATCATTTGTTCAGGGATCTGGTGCAGGATTTATCATTTGTTCAGGGATCTGGTGCAGGATTTATCATTTGTTTAGGGTTCTGGTGCAGGATTTATCATTTGTTCAGGGATCTGGTGCAGGATTTATCATTTGTTCAGGGATCTGGTGCAGGCTTTATCATTTGTTTAGGGTTCTGGTGCAGGATTTATCATTTGTTCAGGGATCTGGTGCAGGATTTATCATTGTTCAGGGATCTGGTGCAGGATTTATCATTTGTTCAGGGTTCTGGTGCAGGATTTATCATTTGTTTAGGGTTCTGGTGCAGGATTTATCATTTGTTCAGGGATCTGGTGCAGGATTTATCATTTGTTTAGGGTTCTGGTGCAGGATTTATCATTTGTTCAGGGATCTGGTGCAGGATTTATCATTTGTTTAGGGTTCTGGTGCAGGATTTATCATTTGTTCAGGGATCTGGTGCAGGATTTATCATTGTTCAGGGATCTGGTGCAGGATTTATCATTTGTTCAGGGATCTGGTGCAGGATTTATCATTTGTTCAGGGATCTGGTGCAGGATTTATCATTGTTCAGGGATCTGGTGCAGGATTTATCATTGTTCAGGGTTCTGGTGCAGGATTTATCATTTGTTTAGGGTTCTGGTGCAGGATTTATCATTTGTTCAGTGATCTGGTGCAGGATTTATCATTTGTTCAGGGATCTGGTGCAGGATTTATCATTGTTCAGGGATCTGGTGCAGGATTTATCATTTGTTTAGGGTTCTGGTGCAGGATTTATCATTTGTTCAGGGATCTGGTGCAGGATTTATCATTTGTTCAGGGATCTGGTGCAGGATTTATCATTTGTTTAGGGTTCTGGTGCAGGATTTATCATTTGTTTAGGGTTCTGGTGCAGGATTTATCATTTGTTTAGGGTTCTGGTGCAGGCTTTATCATTTGTTTAGGGTTCTGGTGCAGGATTTATCATTTGTTTAGGGTTCTGGTGCAGGATTTATCATTTGTTTAGGGTTCTGGTGCAGGATTTATCATTTGTTCAGGGATCTGGTGCAGGATTTATCATTGTTCAGGGATCTGGTGCAGGATTTATCATTTGTTCAGGGTTCTGGTGCAGGCTTTATCATTTGTTTAGGGTTCTGGTGCAGGATTTATCATTTGTTTAGGGATCTGGTGCAGGATTTATCATTTGTTTAGGGTTCTGGTGCAGGATTTATCATTTGTTTAGGGTTCTGGTGCAGGCTTTATCATTTGTTTAGGGATCTGGTGCAGGATTTATCATTTGTTTAGGGATCTGGTGCAGGATTTATCATTTGTTCAGGGTTCTGGTGCAGGCTTTATCATTTGTTTCGGGTTCTGGTGCAGGATTTATCATTTGTTTAGGGATCTGGTGCAGGATTTATCATTTGTTTAGGGATCTGGTGCAGGATTTATCATTTGTTTAGGGTTCTGGTGCAGGATTTATCATTTGTTCAGGGTTCTGGTGCAGGCTTTATCATTTGTTTAGGGTTCTGGTGCAGGATTTATCATTTGTTCAGGGATCTGGTGCAGGATTTATCATTGTTCAGGGATCTGGTGCAGGATTTATCATTTGTTCAGGGTTCTGGTGCAGGATTTATCATTTGTTCAGGGATCTGGTGCAGGATTTATCATTTGTTCAGGGTTCTGGTGCAGGATTTATAATTTGTTCAGGGTTCTGGTGCAGGATTTATCATTTGTTCAGGGATCTGGTGCAGGATTTATCATTTGTTTAGGGTTCTGGTGCAGGATTTATCATTTGTTCAGGGATCTGGTGCAGGATTTATCATTTGTTCAGGGATCTGGTGCAGAATTTATCATTTGTTCAGGGATCTGGTGCAGGATTTATCATTTGTTTAGGGTTCTGGTGCAGGATTTATCATTTGTTCAGGGATCTGGTGCAGGATTTATCATTTGTTCAGGGATCTGGTGCAGGATTTATCATTTGTTCAGGGTTCTGGTGCAGGATTTATCATTTGTTCAGGGATCTGGTGCAGGATTTATCATTTGTTCAGGGATCTGGTGCAGGATTTATCATTTGTTCAGGGATCTCGTGCAGGATTTATCATTTGTTCAGGGATCTGGTGCAGGATTTATCATTTGTTTAGGGTTCTGGTGCAGGATTTATCATTTGTTCAGGGATCTGGTGCAGGATTTATCATTTGTTTAGGGTTCTGGTGCAGGATTTATCATTTGTTCAGGGATCTGGTGCAGAATTTATCATTTGTTCAGGGATCTGGTGCAGGATTTATCATTTGTTCAGGGATCTGGTGCAGGATTTATCATTTGTTCAGGGTTCTGGTGCAGGATTTATTATTTGTTCAGGGATCTGGTGCAGGATTTATCATTATTCAGGGATCTGGTGCAGGATTTATCATTTGTTCAGGGTTCTGGTGCAGGATTTATCATTTGTTCAGGGTTCTGGTGCAGGATTTATCATTTGTTCAGGGTTCTGGTGCAGAATTTATCATTTGTTCAGGGTTCTGGTGCAGGCTTTATCATTTGTTCAGGGTTCTGGTGCAGGATTTATCATTTGTTCAGGGATCTGGTGCAGAATTTATCATTTGTTTAGGGTTCTGGTGCAGGATGTATCATTTGTTCAGGGTTCTGGTGCAGGATTTATCATTTGTTCAGGGTTCTGGTGCAGGATTTATCATTTGTTCAGGGTTCTGGTGCAGGATTTATCATTGTTCAGGGATCTGGTGCAGGATTTATCATTTGTTCAGGGATCTGGTGCAGAATTTATCATTTGTTTAGGGTTCTGGTGCAGGATGTATCATTTGTTCAGGGTTCTGGTGCAGGATTTATCATTTGTTCAGGGTTCTGGTGCAGGATTTATCATTTGTTCAGGGTTCTGGTGCAGGATTTATCATTGTTCAGGGATCTGGTGCAGGATTTATCATTTGTTCAGGGTTCTGGTGCAGGATTTATCATTTGTTCAGGGTTCTGGTGCAGGATTTATCATTGTTCAGGGATCTGGTGCAGGATTTATCATTTGTTCAGGGTTCTGGTGCAGAATTTATCATTTGTTCAGGGTTCTGGTGCAGGCTTTATCATTTGTTCAGGGTTCTGGTGCAGGATTTATCATTTGTTCAGGGATCTGGTGCAGGATTTATCATTGTTCAGGGATCTGGTGCAGGATTTATCATTTGTTCAGGGATCTGGTGCAGGATTTATCATTGTTCAGGGTTCTGGTGCAGGCTTTATCATTTGTTCAGGGATCTGGTGCAGGATTTATCATTTGTTCAGGGTTCTGGTGCAGGATTTATCATTTGTTCAGAGTTCTGGTGCAGGATTTATCATTTGTTCAGGGTTCTGGTGCAGGATTTATCATTTGTTCAGGGTTCTGGTGCAGGATTTATCATTTGTTCAGGGTTCTGGTGCAGGATTTATCATTTGTTCAGGGTTCTGGTGCAGGATTTATCATTTGTTCAGGGTTCTGGTGCAGGATTTATCATTTGTTCAGGGTTCTGGTGCAGAATTTAGCATTTGTTCAGGGTTCTGGTGCAGGATTTATCATTGTTCAGGGATCTGGTGCAGAATTTAGCATTTGTTCAGGGTTCTGGTGCAGGATTTATCATTGTTCAGGGTTCTGGTGCAGGATTTATCATTGTTCAGGGATCTGGTGCAGAATTTAGCATTTGTTCAGGGTTCTGGTGCAGGATTTATCATTTGTTCAGGGTTCTGGTGCAGGATTTATCATTGTTCAGGGATCTGGTGCAGAATTTAGCATTTGTTCAGGGTTCTGGTGCAGGATTTATCATTTGTTCAGGGTTCTGGTGCAGGATTTATCATTTGTTTAGGGTTCTGGTGCAGGATTTATCATTTGTTCAGGGTTCTGGTGCAGAATTTAGCATTTGTTCAGGGTTCTGGTGCAGGATTTATCATTTGTTTAGGGTTCTGGTGCAGGATTTATCATTTGTTCAGGGATCTGGTGCAGGATTTATCATTTGTTCAGGGTTCTGGTGCAGGATTTATCATTTGTTCAGGGTTCTGGTGCAGGATTTATCATTTGTTCAGGGATCTGGTGCAGGATTTATCATTTGTTCAGGGTTCTGGTGCAGGATTTATCATTGTTCAGGGATCTGGTGCAGAATTTAGCATTTGTTCAGGGTTCTGGTGCAGGATTTATCATTGTTCAGGGTTCTGGTGCAGGATTTATCATTGTTCAGGGATCTGGTGCAGAATTTAGCATTTGTTCAGGGTTCTGGTGCAGGATTTATCATTTGTTCAGGGTTCTGGTGCAGGATTTATCATTGTTCAGGGATCTGGTGCAGAATTTAGCATTTCTTCAGGGTTCTGGTGCAGGATTTATCATTGTTCAGGGATCTGGTGCAGAATTTAGCATTTGTTCAGGGTTCTGGTGCAGGATTTATCATTGTTCAGGGATCTGGTGCAGAATTTAGCATTTGTTCAGGGTTCTGGTGCAGGATTTATCATTTGTTCAGGGTTCTGGTGCAGGATTTATCATTTGTTTAGGGTTCTGGTGCAGGATTTATCATTTGTTCAGGGTTCTGGTGCAGAATTTATCATTTGTTCAGGGTTCTGGTGCAGGATTTATCATTTGTTCAGGGTTCTGGTGCAGAATTTATCATTTGTTCAGGGTTCTGGTGCAGGATTTATCATTTGTTCAGGGTTCTGGTGCAGGATTTATCATTGTTCAGGGATCTGGTGCAGAATTTAGCATTTGTTCAGGGTTCTGGTGCAGGATTTATCATTGTTCAGGGATCTGGTGCAGAATTTAGCATTTGTTCAGGGTTCTGGTGCAGGATTTATCATTGTTCAGGGATCTGGTGCAGAATTTAGCATTTGTTCAGGGTTCTGGTGCAGGATTTATCATTTGTTCAGGGTTCTGGTGCAGGATTTATCATTTGTTTAGGGTTCTGGTGCAGGATTTATCATTTGTTCAGGGTTCTGGTGCAGAATTTATCATTTGTTCAGGGTTCTGGTGCAGGATTTATCATTTGTTCAGGGTTCTGGTGCAGAATTTATCATTTGTTCAGGGTTCTGGTGCAGGATTTATCATTTGTTCAGGGTTCTGGTGCAGGATTTATCATTTGTTCAGGGTTCTGGTGCAGGATTTATCATTTGTTCAGGGATCTGGTGCAGGATTTATCATTTGTTCAGGGTTCTGGTGCAGGATTTATCATTTGTTCAGGGATCTGGTGCAGGATTTATCATTGTTCAGGGAACTGGTGCAGGATTTATCATTTGTTCAGGGTTCTGGTGCAGGATTTATCATTTGTTCAGGGTTCTGGTGCAGGATTTATCATTTGTTCAGGGATCTGGTGCAGGATTTATCATTTGTTCAGGGTTCTGGTGCAGGATTTATCATTTGTTCAGGGATCTGGTGCAGGATTTATCATTGTTCAGGGAACTGGTGCAGGATTTATCATTTGTTCAGGGTTCTGGTGCAGGATCTATCATTTGTTCAGGGTTCTGGTGCAGGATTTATCATTTGTTCAGGGTTCTGGTGCAGAATTTATCATTTGTTCAGGGTTCTGGTGCAGGATTTATCATTTGTTCAGGGATCTGGTGCAGGATTTATCATTTGTTCAGGGTTCTGGTGCAGGATTTATCATTTGTTCAGGGATCTGGTGCAGGATTTATCATTTGTTCAGGGTTCTGGTGCAGGATTTATCATTTGTTCAGGGATCTGGTGCAGGATTTATCATTGTTCAGGGTTCTGGTGCAGGATTTATCATTTGTTCAGGGTTCTGGTGCAGGATTTATCATTTGTTCAGGGTTCTGGTGCAGGATTTATCATTTGTTCAGGGATCTGGTGCAGGATTTATCATTGTTCAGGGAACTGGTGCAGGATTTATCATTTGTTCAGGGTTCTGGTGCAGGATTTATCATTTGTTCAGGGTTCTGGTGCAGGATTTATCATTTGTTCAGGGTTCTGGTGCAGGATTTATCATTTGTTCAGGGTTCTGGTGCAGGAATTATCATTTGTTCAGGGTTCTGGTGCAGGATTTATCATTTGTTTAGGGTTCTGGTGCAGGATTTATCATTGTTCAGGGATCTGGTGCAGGATTTATCATTTGTTCAGGGAACTGGTGCAGGATTTATCATTGTTCAGGGAACTGGTGCAGGATTTATCATTTGTTCAGGGTTCTGGTGCAGGATTTATCATTTGTTCAGGGTTCTGGTGCAGGATTTATCATTTGTTCAGGGTTCTGGTGCAGGATTTATCATTTGTTCAGGGTTCTGGTGCAGGAATTATCATTTGTTCAGGGTTCTGGTGCAGGATTTATCATTTGTTCAGGGATCTGGTGCAGGATTTATCAGTTGTTCAGGGTTCTGGTGCAGGATTTATCATTTGTTCAGGGATCTGGTGCAGGATTTATCATTTGTTTAGGGTTCTGGTGCAGGATTTATCATTTGTTCAGGGATCTGGTGCAGGATTTATCATTTGTTCAGGGTTCTGGTGCAGGATTTATCATTTGTTCAGGGTTCTGGTGCAGGAATTATCATTTGTTCAGGGATCTGGTGCAGGATTTATCATTTGTTCAGGGATCTGGTGCAGGATTTATCATTTGTTCAGGGATCTGGTGCAGGATTTATCATTTGTTCAGGGATCTGGTGCAGGATTTATCATTTGTTTAGGGTTCTGGTGCAGGATTTATCATTTGTTCAGGGATCTGGTGCAGGATTTATCATTTGTTCAGGGATCTGGTGCAGGATTTATCATTTGTTCAGGGTTCTGGTGCAGGATTTATCATTTGTTCAGGGTTCTGGTGCAGGATTTATCATTTGTTCAGGGATCTGGTGCAGGATTTATCATTTGTTTAGGGTTCTGGTGCAGGATTTATCATTTGTTCAGGGTTCTGGTGCAGGATTTATCATTTGTTTAGGGTTCTGGTGCAGGATTTATCATTTGTTTAGGGATCTGGTGCAGGATTTATCATTTGTTCAGGGTTCTGGTGCAGGATTTATCATTTGTTTAGGGTTCTGGTGCAGGATTTATCATTTGTTCAGGGTTCTGGTGCAGGATTTATCATTTGTTTAGGGTTCTGGTGCAGGATTTATCATTTGTTCAGGGTTCTGGTGCAGGATTTATCATTTGTTTAGGGTTCTGGTGCAGGATTTATCATTTGTTCAGGGATCTGGTGCAGGATTTATCATTTGTTCAGGGATCTGGTGCAGGCTTTATCATTTGTTTAGGGTTCTGGTGCAGGATTTATCATTTGTTCAGGGATCTGGTGCAGGATTTATCATTGTTCAGGGATCTGGTGCAGGATTTATCATTGTTCAGGGTTCTGGTGCAGGATTTATCATTTGTTTAGGGTTCTGGTGCAGGATTTATCATTTGTTTAGGGTTCTGGTGCAGGATTTATCATTTGTTCAGGGATCTGGTGCAGGATTTATCATTTGTTCAGGGATCTGGTGCAGGCTTTATCATTTGTTTAGGGTTCTGGTACAGGATTTATCATTTGTTCAGGGATCTGGTGCAGGATTTATCATTGTTCAGGGATCTGGTGCAGGATTTATCATTGTTCAGGGTTCTGGTGCAGGATTTATCATTTGTTCAGGGATCTGGTGCAGGATTTATCATTTGTTTAGGGTTCTGGTGCAGGATTTATCATTTGTTCAGGGATCTGGTGCAGAATTTATCATTTGTTCAGGGATCTGGTGCAGGCTTTATCATTTGTTTAGGGTTCTGGTGCAGGATTTATCATTTGTTCAGGGATCTGGTGCAGGATTTATCATTGTTCAGGGATCTGGTGCAGGATTTATCATTTGTTCAGGGATCTGGTGCAGGATTTATCATTTGTTCAGGGATCTGGTGCAGGCTTTATCATTTGTTTAGGGTTCTGGTGCAGGATTTATCATTTGTTCAGGGATCTGGTGCAGGATTTATCATTGTTCAGGGATCTGGTGCAGGATTTATCATTGTTCAGGGATCTGGTGCAGGATTTATCATTTGTTCAGGGATCTGGTGCAGAATTTATCATTTGTTTAGGGTTCTGGTGCAGGATGTATCATTTGTTCAGGGTTCTGGTGCAGGATTTATCATTTGTTCAGGGTTCTGGTGCAGGATTTATCATTTGTTCAGGGTTCTGGTGCAGGATTTATCATTGTTCAGGGATCTGGTGCAGGATTTATCATTTGTTCAGGGTTCTGGTGCAGGATTTATCATTTGTTCAGGGTTCTGGTGCAGGATTTATCATTGTTCAGGGATCTGGTGCAGGATTTATCATTTGTTCAGGGTTCTGGTGCAGAATTTATCATTTGTTCAGGGTTCTGGTGCAGGCTTTATCATTTGTTCAGGGTTCTGGTGCAGGATTTATCATTTGTTCAGGGATCTGGTGCAGGATTTATCATTGTTCAGGGATCTGGTGCAGGATTTATCATTTGTTCAGGGATCTGGTGCAGGATTTATCATTTGTTCAGGGATCTGGTGCAGGATTTATCATTGTTCAGGGATCTGGTGCAGGATTTATCATTTGTTCAGGGATCTGGTGCAGGATTTATCATTGTTCAGGGTTCTGGTGCAGGCTTTATCATTTGTTCAGGGATCTGGTGCAGGATTTATCATTTGTTCAGGGTTCTGGTGCAGGATTTATCATTTGTTCAGAGTTCTGGTGCAGGATTTATCATTTGTTCAGGGTTCTGGTGCAGGATTTATCATTTGTTCAGGGTTCTGGTGCAGGATTTATCATTTGTTCAGGGTTCTGGTGCAGGATTTATCATTTGTTCAGGGTTCTGGTGCAGGATTTATCATTGTTCAGGGATCTGGTGCAGGATTTATCATTGTTCAGGGATCTGGTGCAGGATTTATCATTTGTTCAGGGTTCTGGTGCAGGATTTATCATTTGTTTAGGGTTCTGGTGCAGGATTTATCATTTGTTCAGGGTTCTGGTGCAGAATTTAGCATTTGTTCAGGGTTCTGGTGCAGGATTTATCATTTGTTTAGGGTTCTGGTGCAGGATTTATCATTTGTTCAGGGATCTGGTGCAGGATTTATCATTTGTTCAGGGTTCTGGTGCAGGATTTATCATTTGTTCAGGGTTCTGGTGCAGGATTTATCATTTGTTCAGGGATCTGGTGCAGGATTTATCATTTGTTCAGGGTTCTGGTGCAGGATTTATCATTGTTCAGGGATCTGGTGCAGAATTTAGCATTTGTTCAGGGTTCTGGTGCAGGATTTATCATTGTTCAGGGTTCTGGTGCAGGATTTATCATTGTTCAGGGATCTGGTGCAGAATTTAGCATTTGTTCAGGGTTCTGGTGCAGGATTTATCATTTGTTCAGGGTTCTGGTGCAGGATTTATCATTGTTCAGGGATCTGGTGCAGAATTTAGCATTTGTTCAGGGTTCTGGTGCAGGATTTATCATTGTTCAGGGATCTGGTGCAGAATTTAGCATTTGTTCAGGGTTCTGGTGCAGGATTTATCATTGTTCAGGGATCTGGTGCAGAATTTAGCATTTGTTCAGGGTTCTGGTGCAGGATTTATCATTTGTTCAGGGTTCTGGTGCAGGATTTATCATTTGTTTAGGGTTCTGGTGCAGGATTTATCATTTGTTCAGGGTTCTGGTGCAGAATTTATCATTTGTTCAGGGTTCTGGTGCAGGATTTATCATTTGTTCAGGGTTCTGGTGCAGAATTTATCATTTGTTCAGGGTTCTGGTGCAGGATTTATCATTTGTTCAGGGTTCTGGTGCAGGATTTATCATTTGTTCAGGGTTCTGGTGCAGGATTTATCATTTGTTCAGGGTTCTGGTGCAGGATTTATCATTGTTCAGGGATCTGGTGCAGAATTTAGCATTTGTTCAGGGTTCTGGTGCAGGATTTATCATTGTTCAGGGATCTGGTGCAGAATTTAGCATTTGTTCAGGGTTCTGGTGCAGGATTTATCATTGTTCAGGGATCTGGTGCAGAATTTAGCATTTGTTCAGGGATCTGGTGCAGGATTTATCATTTGTTCAGGGTTCTGGTGCAGAATTTATCATTTGTTCAGGGTTCTGGTGCAGGCTTTATCATTTGTTCAGGGTTCTGGTGCAGGATTTATCATTTGTTCAGGGATCTGGTGCAGGATTTATCATTGTTCAGGGATCTGGTGCAGGATTTATCATTTGTTCAGGGATCTGGTGCAGGATTTATCATTGTTCAGGGTTCTGGTGCAGGCTTTATCATTTGTTCAGGGATCTGGTGCAGGATTTATCATTTGTTCAGGGTTCTGGTGCAGGATTTATCATTTGTTCAGAGTTCTGGTGCAGGATTTATCATTTGTTCAGGGTTCTGGTGCAGGATTTATCATTTGTTCAGGGTTCTGGTGCAGGATTTATCATTTGTTCAGGGTTCTGGTGCAGGATTTATCATTTGTTCAGGGTTCTGGTGCAGGATTTATCATTTGTTCAGGGTTCTGGTGCAGGATTTATCATTTGTTCAGGGTTCTGGTGCAGAATTTAGCATTTGTTCAGGGTTCTGGTGCAGGATTTATCATTGTTCAGGGATCTGGTGCAGAATTTAGCATTTGTTCAGGGTTCTGGTGCAGGATTTATCATTGTTCAGGGTTCTGGTGCAGGATTTATCATTGTTCAGGGATCTGGTGCAGAATTTAGCATTTGTTCAGGGTTCTGGTGCAGGATTTATCATTTGTTCAGGGTTCTGGTGCAGGATTTATCATTGTTCAGGGATCTGGTGCAGAATTTAGCATTTGTTCAGGGTTCTGGTGCAGGATTTATCATTTGTTCAGGGTTCTGGTGCAGGATTTATCATTTGTTTAGGGTTCTGGTGCAGGATTTATCATTTGTTCAGGGTTCTGGTGCAGAATTTAGCATTTGTTCAGGGTTCTGGTGCAGGATTTATCATTTGTTTAGGGTTCTGGTGCAGGATTTATCATTTGTTCAGGGATCTGGTGCAGGATTTATCATTTGTTCAGGGTTCTGGTGCAGGATTTATCATTTGTTCAGGGTTCTGGTGCAGGATTTATCATTTGTTCAGGGATCTGGTGCAGGATTTATCATTTGTTCAGGGTTCTGGTGCAGGATTTATCATTGTTCAGGGATCTGGTGCAGAATTTAGCATTTGTTCAGGGTTCTGGTGCAGGATTTATCATTGTTCAGGGTTCTGGTGCAGGATTTATCATTGTTCAGGGATCTGGTGCAGAATTTAGCATTTGTTCAGGGTTCTGGTGCAGGATTTATCATTTGTTCAGGGTTCTGGTGCAGGATTTATCATTGTTCAGGGATCTGGTGCAGAATTTAGCATTTGTTCAGGGTTCTGGTGCAGGATTTATCATTGTTCAGGGATCTGGTGCAGAATTTAGCATTTGTTCAGGGTTCTGGTGCAGGATTTATCATTGTTCAGGGATCTGGTGCAGAATTTAGCATTTGTTCAGGGTTCTGGTGCAGGATTTATCATTTGTTCAGGGTTCTGGTGCAGGATTTATCATTTGTTTAGGGTTCTGGTGCAGGATTTATCATTTGTTCAGGGTTCTGGTGCAGAATTTATCATTTGTTCAGGGTTCTGGTGCAGGATTTATCATTTGTTCAGGGTTCTGGTGCAGAATTTATCATTTGTTCAGGGTTCTGGTGCAGGATTTATCATTTGTTCAGGGTTCTGGTGCAGGATTTATCATTTGTTCAGGGTTCTGGTGCAGGATTTATCATTTGTTCAGGGTTCTGGTGCAGGATTTATCATTGTTCAGGGATCTGGTGCAGAATTTAGCATTTGTTCAGGGTTCTGGTGCAGGATTTATCATTGTTCAGGGATCTGGTGCAGAATTTAGCATTTGTTCAGGGTTCTGGTGCAGGATTTATCATTGTTCAGGGATCTGGTGCAGAATTTAGCATTTGTTCAGGGTTCTGGTGCAGGATTTATCATTTGTTCAGGGTTCTGGTGCAGGATTTATCATTTGTTTAGGGTTCTGGTGCAGGATTTATCATTTGTTCAGGGTCCTGGTGCAGAATTTATCATTTGTTCAGGGTTCTGGTGCAGGATTTATCATTTGTTCAGGGTTCTGGTGCAGAATTTATCATTTGTTCAGGGTTCTGGTGCAGGATTTATCATTTGTTCAGGGTTCTGGTGCAGGATTTATCATTTGTTCAGGGTTCTGGTGCAGGATTTATCATTTGTTCAGGGATCTGGTGCAGGATTTATCATTTGTTCAGGGTTCTGGTGCAGGATTTATCATTTGTTCAGGGATCTGGTGCAGGATTTATCATTGTTCAGGGAACTGGTGCAGGATTTATCATTTGTTCAGGGTTCTGGTGCAGGATTTATCATTTGTTCAGGGTTCTGGTGCAGGATTTATCATTTGTTCAGGGATCTGGTGCAGGATTTATCATTTGTTCAGGGTTCTGGTGCAGGATTTATCATTTGTTCAGGGATCTGGTGCAGGATTTATCATTGTTCAGGGAACTGGTGCAGGATTTATCATTTGTTCAGGGTTCTGGTGCAGGATCTATCATTTGTTCAGGGTTCTGGTGCAGGATTTATCATTTGTTCAGGGTTCTGGTGCAGAATTTATCATTTGTTCAGGGTTCTGGTGCAGGATTTATCATTTGTTCAGGGATCTGGTGCAGGATTTATCATTTGTTCAGGGTTCTGGTGCAGGATTTATCATTTGTTCAGGGATCTGGTGCAGGATTTATCATTTGTTCAGGGTTCTGGTGCAGGATTTATCATTTGTTCAGGGATCTGGTGCAGGATTTATCATTGTTCAGGGTTCTGGTGCAGGATTTATCATTTGTTCAGGGTTCTGGTGCAGGATTTATCATTTGTTCAGGGTTCTGGTGCAGGATTTATCATTTGTTCAGGGATCTGGTGCAGGATTTATCATTGTTCAGGGAACTGGTGCAGGATTTATCATTTGTTCAGGGTTCTGGTGCAGGATTTATCATTTGTTCAGGGTTCTGGTGCAGGATTTATCATTTGTTCAGGGTTCTGGTGCAGGATTTATCATTTGTTCAGGGTTCTGGTGCAGGAATTATCATTTGTTCAGGGTTCTGGTGCAGGATTTATCATTTGTTTAGGGTTCTGGTGCAGGATTTATCATTGTTCAGGGATCTGGTGCAGGATTTATCATTTGTTCAGGGAACTGGTGCAGGATTTATCATTGTTCAGGGAACTGGTGCAGGATTTATCATTTGTTCAGGGTTCTGGTGCAGGATTTATCATTTGTTCAGGGTTCTGGTGCAGGATTTATCATTTGTTCAGGGTTCTGGTGCAGGATTTATCATTTGTTCAGGGTTCTGGTGCAGGAATTATCATTTGTTCAGGGTTCTGGTGCAGGATTTATCATTTGTTCAGGGATCTGGTGCAGGATTTATCAGTTGTTCAGGGTTCTGGTGCAGGATTTATCATTTGTTCAGGGATCTGGTGCAGGATTTATCATTTGTTTAGGGTTCTGGTGCAGGATTTATCATTTGTTCAGGGATCTGGTGCAGGATTTATCATTTGTTCAGGGTTCTGGTGCAGGATTTATCATTTGTTCAGGGTTCTGGTGCAGGAATTATCATTTGTTCAGGGATCTGGTGCAGGATTTATCATTTGTTCAGGGATCTGGTGCAGGATTTATCATTTGTTCAGGGATCTGGTGCAGGATTTATCATTTGTTCAGGGATCTGGTGCAGGATTTATCATTTGTTTAGGGTTCTGGTGCAGGATTTATCATTTGTTCAGGGATCTGGTGCAGGATTTATCATTTGTTCAGGGATCTGGTGCAGGATTTATCATTTGTTCAGGGTTCTGGTGCAGGATTTATCATTTGTTCAGGGTTCTGGTGCAGGATTTATCATTTGTTCAGGGATCTGGTGCAGGATTTATCATTTGTTTAGGGTTCTGGTGCAGGATTTATCATTTGTTCAGGGTTCTGGTGCAGGATTTATCATTTGTTTAGGGTTCTGGTGCAGGATTTATCATTTGTTTAGGGATCTGGTGCAGGATTTATCATTTGTTCAGGGTTCTGGTGCAGGATTTATCATTTGTTTAGGGTTCTGGTGCAGGATTTATCATTTGTTCAGGGTTCTGGTGCAGGATTTATCATTTGTTTAGGGTTCTGGTGCAGGATTTATCATTTGTTCAGGGTTCTGGTGCAGGATTTATCATTTGTTTAGGGTTCTGGTGCAGGATTTATCATTTGTTCAGGGATCTGGTGCAGGATTTATCATTTGTTCAGGGATCTGGTGCAGGCTTTATCATTTGTTTAGGGTTCTGGTGCAGGATTTATCATTTGTTCAGGGATCTGGTGCAGGATTTATCATTGTTCAAGGATCTGGTGCAGGATTTATCATTGTTCAGGGTTCTGGTGCAGGATTTATCATTTGTTTAGGGTTCTGGTGCAGGATTTATCATTTGTTTAGGGTTCTGGTGCAGGATTTATCATTTGTTCAGGGATCTGGTGCAGGATTTATCATTTGTTCAGGGATCTGGTGCAGGCTTTATCATTTGTTTAGGGTTCTGGTGCAGGATTTATCATTTGTTCAGGGATCTGGTGCAGGATTTATCATTGTTCAGGGATCTGGTGCAGGATTTATCATTGTTCAGGGTTCTGGTGCAGGATTTATCATTTGTTCAGGGATCTGGTGCAGGATTTATCATTTGTTTAGGGTTCTGGTGCAGGATTTATCATTTGTTCAGGGATCTGGTGCAGAATTTATCATTTGTTCAGGGATCTGGTGCAGGCTTTATCATTTGTTTAGGGTTCTGGTGCAGGATTTATCATTTGTTCAGGGATCTGGTGCAGGATTTATCATTGTTCAGGGATCTGGTGCAGGATTTATCATTTGTTCAGGGATCTGGTGCAGGATTTATCATTTGTTCAGGGATCTGGTGCAGGCTTTATCATTTGTTTAGGGTTCTGGTGCAGGATTTATCATTTGTTCAGGGATCTGGTGCAGGATTTATCATTGTTCAGGGATCTGGTGCAGGATTTATCATTGTTCAGGGTTCTGGTGCAGGATTTATCATTTGTTTAGGGTTCTGGTGCAGGATTTATCATTTGTTCAGGGATCTGGTGCAGGATTTATCATTTGTTTAGGGTTCTGGTGCAGGATTTATCATTTGTTCAGGGATCTGGTGCAGGATTTATCATTTGTTCAGGGATCTGGTGCAGAATTTATCATTTGTTCAGGGATCTGGTGCAGGATTTATCATTTGTTCAGGGATCTGGTGCAGGATTTATCATTTGTTCAGGGTTCTGGTGCAGGATTTATCATTTGTTCAGGGATCTGGTGCAGGATTTATCATTTGTTCAGGGTTCTGGTGCAGGCTTTATCATTTGTTCAGGGTTCTGGTGCAGGATTTATCATTTGTTCAGGGATCTGGTGCAGAATTTATTATTTGTTTAGGGTTCTGGTGCAGGATTTATCATTTGTTCAGGGTTCTGGTGCAGGATTTATCATTTGTTCAGGGTTCTGGTGCAGGATTTATCATTTGTTCAGGGTTCTGGTGCAGGATTTATCATTGTTCAGGGATCTGGTGCAGGATTTATCATTTGTTCAGGGTTCTGGTGCAGGATTTATCATTGTTCAGGGATCTGGTGCAGAATTTATCATTTGTTCAGGGTTCTGGTGCAGGATTTATCATTTGTTCAGGGTTCTGGTGCAGGATTTATCATTTGTTCAGGGTTCTGGTGCAGAATTTATCATTTGTTCAGGGTTCTGGTGCAGAATTTATCATTTGTTCAGGGTTCTGGTGCAGGATTTATCATTTGTTCAGGGTTCTGGTGCAGAATTTATCATTTGTTTAGGGTTCTGGTGCAGGCTTTATCATTTGTTCAGGGTTCTGGTGCAGGATTTATCATTTGTTCAGGGATCTGGTGCAGAATTTATTATTTGTTTAGGGTTCTGGTGCAGGATTTATCATTTGTTCAGGGTTCTGGTGCAGGATTTATCATTTGTTCAGGGTTCTGGTGCAGGATTTATCATTGTTCAGGGATCTGGTGCAGGATTTATCATTTGTTCAGGGTTCTGGTGCAGGATTTATCATTGTTCAGGGATCTGGTGCAGGATTTATCATTTGTTCAGGGTTCTGGTGCAGAATTTATCATTTGTTCAGGGTTCTGGTGCAGGATTTATCATTTGTTCAGGGTTCTGGTGCAGAATTTATCATTTGTTCAGGGTTCTGGTGCAGGATTTATCATTTGTTCAGGGTTCTGGTGCAGGATTTATCATTTGTTCAGGGTTCTGGTGCAGGATTTATCATTTGTTCAGGGATCTGGTGCAGGATTTATCATTGTTCAGGGATCTGGTGCAGGATTTATCATTTGTTCAGGGTTCTGGTGCAGGATTTATCATTTGTTCAGGGATCTGGTGCAGGATTTATCATTGTTCAGGGATCTGGTGCAGGATTTATCATTTGTTCAGGGATCTGGTGCAGGATTTATCATTGTTCAGGGTTCTGGTGCAGGATTTATCATTTGTTCAGGGATCTGGTGCAGGATTTATCATTTGTTTAGGGTTCTGGTGCAGGATTTATCATTTGTTTAGGGTTCTGGTGCAGGATTTATCATTTGTTCAGGGATCTGGTGCAGGATTTATCATTTGTTCAGGGTTCTGGTGCAGGATTTATCATTTGTTCAGGGATCTGGTGCAGGATTTATCATTTGTTCAGGGATCTGGTGCAGGATTTATCATTTGTTCAGGGTTCTGGTGCAGGATTTATCATTTGTTCAGGGTTCTGGTGCAGGATTTATCATTTGTTTAGGGTTCTGGTGCAGGATTTATCATTTGTTCAGGGTTCTGGTGCAGGATTTATCATTTGTTCAGGGTTCTGGTGCAGGATTTATCATTTGTTCAGGGTTCTGGTGCAGAATTTATCATTTGTTCAGGGATCTGGTGCAGGATTTATCATTTGTTCAGGGTTCTGGTGCAGAATTTATCATTTGTTCAGGGTTCTGGTGCAGGATTTATCATTTGTTCAGGGTTCTGGTGCAGAATTTATCATTTGTTCAGGGTTCTGGTGCAGGATTTATCATTTGTTCAGGGTTCTGGTGCAGGATTTATCATTTGTTCAGGGTTCTGGTGCAGAATTTATCATTTGTTCAGGGTTCTGGTGCAGGCTTTATCATTTGTTCAGGGTTCTGGTGCAGAATTTATCATTTGTTCAGGGTTCTGGTGCAGGATTTATCATTTGTTCAGGGATCTGGTGCAGGATTTATCATTTGTTCAGGGTTCTGGTGCAGGATTTATCATTTGTTCAGGGTTCTGGTGCAGGATTTATCATTTGTTCAGGGATCTGGTGCAGGATTTATCATTTGTTCAGGGTTCTGGTGCAGGATTTATCATTTGTTCAGGGATCTGGTGCAGGATTTATCATTTGTTTAGGGTTCTGGTGCAGGATTTATCATTTGTTCAGGGTTCTGGTGCAGGATTTATCATTTGTTCAGGGATCTGGTGTGGGATTTATCATTTGTTTAGGGTTCTGGTGCAGGATTTATCATTTGTTCAGGGTTCTGGTGCAGGATTTATCATTTGTTCAGGGTTCTGGTGCAGGATTTATCATTTGTTCAGGGTTCTGGTGCAGGATTTATCATTGTTCAGGGTTCTGGTGCAGGATTTATCATTTGTTCAGGGTTCTGGTGCAGGATTTATCATTTGTTTAGGGTTCTGGTGCAGGATTTATCATTTGTTTAGGGTTCTGGTGCAGGATTTATCATTTGTTCAGGGTTCTGGTGCAGGATTTATCATTTGTTTAGGGTTCTGGTGCAGGATTTATCATTTGTTCAGGGTTCTGGTGCAGGATTTATCATTTGTTCAGGGTTCTGGTGCAGGATTTATCATTGTTCAGGGTTCTGGTGCAGGCTTTATCATTTGTTCAGGGTTCTGGTGCAGGATTTATCATTTGTTTAGGGTTCTGGTGCAGGATTTATCATTTGTTTAGGGTTCTGGTGCAGGATTTATCATTTGTTCAGGGTTTTGGTGCAGGATTTATCATTTGTTCAGGGTTCTGGTGCAGGATTTATCATTTGTTTAGGGTTCTGGTGCAGGATTTATCATTTGTTCAGGGTTCTGGTGCAGGATTTATCATTGTTCAGGGTTCTGGTGCAGGATTTATCATTTGTTCAGGGATCTGGTGCAGGATTTATCATTTGTTTAGGGTTCTGGTGCAGGATCTATCATTTGTTCAGGGATCTGGTGCAGGATTTATCATTTGTTCAGGGATCTGGTGCAGGATTTATCATTTGTTCAGGGTTCTGGTGCAGGATTTATCATTTGTTCAGGGATCTGGTGCAGGATTTATCATTTGTTCAGGGTTCTGGTGCAGGATTTATCATTTGTTCAGGGTTCTGGTGCAGGATTTATCATTTGTTCAAGGTTCTGGTGCAGGATTTATCATTTGTTCAGGGTTCTGGTGCAGGATATATCATTTGTTTCGGGTTCTGGTGCAGGATTTATGATTTGTTCAGGGTTCTGGTGCAGGATTTATCGTTTGTTCAGGGTTCTGGTGCAGGCTTTATCATTTGTTCAGGGATCTGGTGCAGGATTTATCGTTTGTTCAGGGTTCTGGTGCAGGATTTATCATTTGTTCAGGGTTCTGGTGCAGGATTTATCATTTGTTCAGGGTTCTGGTGCAGGATTTATCATTTGTTCAGGGTTCTGGTGCAGGATTTATCATTTGTTCAGGGTTCTGGTGCAGGATTTATCATTTGTTCAGGGTTCTGGTGCAGGATTTATCATTTGTTCAGGGTTCTGGTGCAGGATTTATCATTTGTTCAGGGTTCTGGTGCAGGATTTATCATTTGTTCAGGGATCTGGTGCAGGATTTATCATTTGTTCAGGGTTCTGGTGCAGGATTTATCATTTGTTCAGGGTTCTGGTGCAGGATTTATCATTTGTTCAGGGTTCTGGTGCAGGATTTATCATTTGTTTAGGGTTCTGGTGCAGGATTTATCATTTGTTCAGGGTTCTGGTGCAGGATTTATCATTTGTTCAGGGTTCTGGTGCAGGATTTATCATTTGTTCAGGGTTCTAGTGCAGGATTTATCATTTGTTCAGGGTTCTGGTGCAGGATTTATCATTTGTTTAGGGTTCTGGTGCAGGATTTATCATTTGTTCAGGGTTCTGGTGCAGGATTTATCATTTGTTTAGGGTTCTGGTGCAGGATTTATCATTTGTTTAGGGTTCTGGTGCAGGATTTATCATTTGTTTAGGGTTCTGGTGCAGGATTTATCATTTGTTCAGGGTTCTGGTGATAACTCACCTACTCTTCAAAAAATAAACCATGGGATCTTTAACATCTACCAACGACCAATGCTGGCAGATGGTTTACTATTGGCCACCTTAATGTCTATCCACTTTGTGATGCAACATCCCACCTGAGAAGGATCATCCCATAGTTTATATTTGCGTGGACATCAAAACCAGGCTACATAGTTAAAAGGTAAGTACCTCTGCAACATCCTCTGAGATATAATTGGTAGAAGTCTGACTTTTTATTTTCAAACATTATACAACTTTAATCTTCGATTCACAAAGGTAAAGAGTGTATCTTGGTGGTATAATGGTTCGATCGTCCGCTTTGTGTCCGGGAGGTCAGTGGTTCGATCCTGGTCCTGGACTTAAAAATGGTACATGCTGCTCCCTTGCTCGATGCTCTGCATTTGAAGGATAGAACGTGGACAAATTCCATGGGTTTGGCTTCATTTGGGTGAAAATCGATCCTTAATTGCTCCACTGAGTGTGGAGAAAACATGCGTTGTCATAGCAATGGCATTGCTGGTACCCAGAGTACCATGGAAAATTACATCACTTCCCTCAAACTCAGCGGCTCTTTGTCTGTAGTCAAGTCTGGAGTGTAGTGTGTGTGTTTTTGTATCTTTGTGTGTGTAATTTTATTGCAGCTCTTCCACGAACGTTTTACCCTGTAGGAAAAACAACAACTTTATGTTCACTCTCAATATAAACATCGTGGTATACTGTCTTCAACACTTACTCTTCAAAGAGAAACCATGGGCTGCTTTACAACCACAACTATACACACGTCGACGTTAACCCGATATTGAACAGCCATGGAAATTATACCCACAACAGTGAAGTAAAGCTGCAAGTCTTTACCCACTGAACCGTCAGGCTACTGAAATCCATCGGTTTCAGATTACGTGGCTCTCTTCGTTTTGGATTTCCTTATAAATATCACACGGTAAGTCATCAAAAGGTTGTTATTGTTAATAAAGTCACCAGTGTTGACACTGAGTCATCAAATATCAAAAGGCATGCAGGTGCTAACTGGCGTGAATATACAATGATAAACGTTAAGCAAAAATCGTTAAAACTGGAATTGTATAAAGCTACGATAGAGAAAGGGCAAAAGAAACCAAACGTTGAGACACCACTATTTGTATGACATCTACAAAAGTCAAAGGCCCATTAACCCATATATCTTTACACTCAGGCTGACATCACTTGGAGCACGAATTTGACCAAGGCACCTGCCACAAATTGGGCAATTCTTTTCAAAAGAGTGCAATGGCATTTTAAAAACTAGATAGCTGTGATCGCAATGCTTGAAAACTTGAAAAAAATGTAAAACATAAAATATATAAGTTAAATAAAAAAATACCACTTGAAAACTTGAAAATAATGTAAAATATAAAATATATAAATTAAATTAAAAAATACCACTTGAAAACTTGAAAATAATGTAAAATATAAAATATATAAATTAAATAAAAAATACCACTTGAAAACTTGAAAATAATGTAAAATATAAAATATATAAATTAAATTAAAAAATACCACTTGAAAACTTGAAAATAATGTAAAATATAAAATATATAAATTAAATAAAAAATACCACTTGAAAACTTGAAAATAATGTAAAATATAAAATATATAAATTAAATAAAAAATACCACTTGAAAACTTGAAAATAATGTAAAATATAAAATATGGAAATAAAATAAAAAATACCACTTGGAAATAATGTAAAATATAATATATATATAAATAAAATAAAAAATACCACTTGAAAACTTGAAAATAATGTGAAATATAAAATATATAAATTAAATAAAAAAATACAACTTGAAAACTTGAAAATAATGCAAAATATAAAATATATAAATTAAATAAAAAATACAACTTGAAAACTTGAAAATAATGCAAAATATAAAATATATAAATTAAATAAAAAAATACCACTTGAAAACTTGAAAATAATGTAAAATATAAAATATATAAATTAAATAAAAAATACCACTTGAAAACTTGAAAATAATGTAAAATATAAAATATGGAAATAAAATTAAAAATACCACTTGGAAATAATGTAAAATATAATATATCTATATATATAAAACACAGTTTGTGTGTGTGTGTGTGTGTGTGTGTGTGTGTGTGTGTGTGTAATGTTACCGATAGACTCCTAAACGGAGAGGCTTACGTGCTTGATATTTGGCATAGACATGGCCATTGAGCCTGGGACGAACATGGCCGAACTCAAAATATTTGACGATCCATATTTTTTATTCATATTTACCTCAGCGCATTTCAGCGCACGGAATCAACGGAATCAGAGCAGGTGGGCACTGATTCGCTCAGAGCGATCACGTGATGACGCGATGACGCTATGAACGCTATGACGCTATGACGCTATGAACGCTATGACGCTATGACGCTATGAAAAAAAAAATCGCTATGACGCTATGACGCTATGAAAAAAAAAATCGCTATGGATCCCCTCGTAGCTTTATACAGGAGTGTATATATGTTGCTTCTGGGACACTCTCATTTTCCCATTGACTTACATGTTAATTTTCCTCTTAACCTCATTGCCCATTAACACCTCTATCTACACTATGAAACGCTATGAACGCTATGACGCTATGAACGCTATGACGCTATGACGCTATGAAAAAAAAAATCGCTCGCTTTACCAAGGGGCTCGCTCTCCCCCCGTTCCCCTCCCCTCCCCTTCCCCCTCCCCCTCCCCTCCCCCGCCCGGCAATCGGGCTTCCCCTCGTAGCTTTATACAGGAGTGTATATATGTTGCTTCTGGGACACTCTCATTTTCCCATTGACTTACATGTTAATTTTCCTCTTAACCTCATTGCCCATTAACACCTCTATTTCTCCCACCCTCATCTTTATGAACCTTTTGTCTATAGTACCTATCCTTAATGTTGTTCATTAGACCACTCAAACACTACAAATATTTGTTTTCCCTTATAGACCTATAATCCTTCTTCTACATATCATCTGGCAGATTATCTTTGACCCACTCAAACATCGACCCATTCACTTACATGTTAATTTTCCTCTCACCTCTTTACGAACCTTTTAGCCTTTTGACACCTATCCTTAATGTTGTTCATTAGACCACTCAAACAATGATTCCCCCTTGGTCTTATGGTACTCTTACTATCAATGATCCCGAGTAGACCACTCAAACATCGATTCTACAAATATTTGTTTATGCGTGGGAAATAATTTAATTCTCTTGCCACTCCCTTCACCATCTAATATATTAACAAAAAAGATGTTTGAGTTTGGTTCTTTATTAAGATATTTTAACTGAGCTAAGATAAAATGGTAAACCTCCCTCAATGTTCTTGTTTGAGCGCCTCCAGTGCCACATACCATTTTTAAATTAAAGTATATATTTTCCTGACAACCATCAAAGTTTTCCGTCCACTCAAAAATATTTCCATCTTTTTTACCCAATTCACTGGTATTTAAATTAATTCTCTTATTTGTTTTGTAAATTTTTTTACCAGTTGTCTTTTCAATTATACCTATTTGATATTTTTCACATTCGTTATGTTTACCATTTATATACCAAGGTTGATTACACCTCCACTCTTTAGTCTGGTTGGTACTTGGCTCTATCATTTATATAATAGTAAAAAGGCGGCGGTAGCCCGTTAAAATCCCTAACCCCCTTTTTAACTTATCACTTATATACTTATATAACCATAAGGGAGACTATCAATTCCATTTTCTAAAATAAACCTCTTATCATCAAAAGCCCCCAATGCTTTCTTATTCACCTCTTCTGAATATAATTTATGTTTATAACTTCTTATTCCATTAATCTTTCTAAACTCTTCTTTCTTTGTTGTTAAACAGTTATAATAATCATTAAAGTTTATTGTTTCTTTAATAACATTTTTCTTTACACCTTTTAACTTCTTATCAGTCTTTTCAACGTTATTCACAATGTATTTATAAGCATAAGCCTTAGACCTCAATCCCACAAATTCACTCATGACATTTCCTCCTAATTCATCCTTAAACTTTCCAATCACCTTTTTATTTTTAGAACAGAACAACTCACTCTCTGGACTGTAATTACTAGTGTCATAGATATTAATGTCCTTTTTCATGTCTGAATAAACAGCATCAGTATTAATTTGCAAAATAAAACTATCTGTATCCATATAAAGTAGATTAACATCATTTTGATATTTCTTCCTCAAGTTATTATAAAAGTAATCATACATTAATGACTTTGATAAATCAAGAATTGATGTTCCAATATAAATAGGTTTGTCCATTTCAATACTCTCTTTAATCAAATGGATCGCACAAAAGTTCTCAGTAAAGACCTCAGCTCTAGTAAAACTCGGTCTATTAATTAATTTTGATGCTTGTTTCCAAGATGTTGATAGTCTGATATTTTGTCTTTTCCTCACATTTTCCATGGCCTTACCAAAGACCGCATTATTCATCAATTTATAAAAGTCTTTCTCAAAATCTGTTTTTGACTCTATTCTTCTTTGTGTATTAAAATCAATGTACCCCTTTAAACAATGACTTTGATTGAACTTTAGAACCCTATGGATCTTCTCTACTCTTAGACCTTTTGATAAATATTGTCGCAAATTTCTTTGGTGTAGAACATAATTTTTCTTGTTATATAATGTAGTAAGTAATTTTTCTGTTGATTCACCTATATTAAATGATTGTTGATAATCACTTAACCACTCCTTCTTTGGACTTTCCTTTTCACAAGCAAATGGGAGATCTTTGTGTAGGTTATGAAGTTCCTCTGGATATTTCAAATCCACTTCAAAATAATAACCAACTTTTTCTTTATCCAATTCTTTTTGTGTAGAGATACATACATCTTGTAAAACCTTTTTGTAGTCTTTTTCCTTTACCCATCTAAGTTTTCCATAAGGAAGAGCCTGAGACATTGCCCAGCCATACAGGTTGTTCGCGTCATAGTACATCAAGTAAGAACTCTCTTTCGTTGAATCATAATTTGGAAGATATTTGTTATTTGCTTTTGCGTATCTACTCGAGCAGACTTGTGAAATTCCACCTCTTTTTGCCTTTTCAATCATCAAAAGCATATCAACATCGGTTATCAAATCCAAAGCTTGTTTTGTCATTTTCAACATCGCAGTCCAGGCCAATCCAGGTGCTGTGTAGTAGTGAGCAGGATCCAATCCATATCCAGTGCGACAAACAGATCTAAAGGCTTCAAATACATCGGCCAATAAAAGCACATCAGTTTTGAGATACAAATCGTGATACTCGCCAAGATTCTTGATGTTATATTTTTCCCAAACATTTTGTGCGTGTACATAATCTTTATCAGATATACGAATGTTGTTTAATTTGTTATAGAAATTTTCTTTTGAAGGAAGTTGTGTTTCATTGAATCTCTCAAATGAGTCCATATAGTCATAGGGGTAAATTCCCTTTTGTGTTAGAAAATCTTTATCTAAAAAATACTCTGAAAGACATGGAAACTCTTTTAGATTTTGAACCAAGTTAGCCAATGGACTTGCCATGAATTTAAATGTATCAAGAAATCTGATATGAGTAATAGGAGATGTGTGAATTGTTTTTGTGAATGAAATGTATTTCTGATCCGTGTTTAGAATTGCTGAGATACTCCCAGAAGTCTTTGAGAGTTCCTTGATAAATAGATGTGTATCATAATGAGCGTTGTTATGAAGAAAGACAGGAATGAAAGAGGGGAGTTGATAATTAATATTACAACTTTGATGAGCCGGACCTCTATATTTACCAGTGAGATGACAATGGTCTCTAACCTTTAGACCTTTACCAATTTTCTTCTCACAAATATGACAGGCAACCTTTGGCTGTCTAAATTCTCTTTTTTCTTTACTTGTTAAGGACATTGGTTTATTGGTTTCTCTCATTATCTTGGTTAATCGGACACAGTCTTTTTCTAGTCGTTTCACAAACTCTTCTGGGGTATTTGAGCCTCTATACACCTCTAGCTTGTTATATTCATCACCAACGGATGATTTGATATAATAACAAAAACCACAAGGAGTATGTTTTTGATATTTATTTGTGTATGATTCTTTTGGATCTGGAGAAGCAGTATCAATTTTTTCTAAAATACTTTCAAAATCAGCATATATAACAAATGGATGTTTTATTGTTTTCTTTTCATCTTTGAATGTGATCTTTGAGCCTTTTTTAGGCATGTTGATTACCGTTGATTTATGTTCACCACAATAATTTGAATGTTTATCTAATCTTTCTTGTGTATGGAAGAAGTTAAGACAACGCATACAAATATATATTTTATTTGTTCTTTTACATACTTGTGGTTTTATTAATTTTGTAATATCTTTGATGTATGTATAATGTGAATTTTCGTCTGAATTAAAATATAGAAGATTAATATGAGTTTGTTTACAATTGTCAGAAAGCTTTAAAACCTGAATGTTGTTTGTTTCTGTTAGACCATAAACATTAACTGATAAATTATTCAACTTTTCAAATTTAGGAATATCATTTAAAGTCATCGGAAACTTTAGATCTTTCATATTTAATGTATTCTCATATTTTTTATAATGAGATACTCTTTCATCATGAAAATGTGGAGGATGTAAGTGTGCTAGAATAGACCAGAGAAAACATTTATTGTCTTTATTTTTGATATTGATAACTGCTTTTCTATTTTTGATAACACTGGGTAAATCAATGTAAGAAGAAGCTTTTAGAGGATCTGATTTAAGAATATGAATGTCTATGTAAATAATTTTTCCTATATTGAATCCACTTCCTACGATTGAATTATCCACATCTTGCTCTTGTTTAATAAGTTCATCATAGACTCCTGATGTTTTAAAATCTTGATATGAAGATATAAAGTGTGGCTCAGTTCTCATGTATGGTGTATCTATAACTCCTTCGTCCTTTGTCATTTCTAATTTTACTCCCATATAAAATTTAAGTGGTTTCATTTCTTTTAGTGTTTTTTCAATCAACGTTTGAACAGCAGGTTTAACTATTTCTACAGCATCAATTATAGACTCTGGTTCAGGAGGTTTGAAGTTAAAGACTCTTATTTTAATATGTCCTTTGAATGCACCATCAGAGTTTTTAGTTGTGATAAAATTTGATAAATGTTGATTTGTTTTAAGATGTATTTCGAAGCCTTTCTTGAGGATATTTTTATTACAGGCAGAACAGTGTTTTGTTTCCTTCTGAATAGGAGATAGTAGGTGAAGTAGATTAAATGTGTGTTTGTTAGTTTTAAGGTGTCTTTTGTATTGTTTATATTCTTGTTCACAAACGTCGCAATACGTTGCTTTGATCATATTTATATAGCAAAATTATACTTAAAGTAAAACACCTTTTTAGAGGCTTTTTTAAAGATGAAACTGTGCTTAAAGTAAAACACTTATAGAAGAAAGTGCCTTTTTACAGGCTTTTTATATATGAAACTATACTTAAACTAAAACACTTTTTCACTCAGAATCATCTGAGTCATAACTATCACATGAATACTCAGAATCATACTCAGAGTCATCAATAAAGCTACTCTCATAACTATCATTTGAGCACAAACTATTAGCATCATAACTATCATCTGAGTTCAATGAAATACTATCATCACCATCGTCCGAGTTCAATGAAATACTATCATCACTATCGTCCGAGTTCAATAAAATAGTAAAATCTTCACTGCTGTAATGACTCATATTTAATTAGCAGGAAAAATATTCCCATCAATATCTATATACTTTCTTTCATTAACAGATTCAATCTCTACATTTTTAATATCAAAAGTTATCTTTAAATAATCTCTAACTATCATAGAACGAAATGACATTTCACCAGAAATATTAACATCATTCATTTTACTAAGATCTACACCCTTTGGATTATTAAAGTAAATACAAATTTCTCCACGAGTATTGTTGATGGTCTTATCATTCTTTTTCAAAGTATCGTGATCGATCACTTTTTCAAGCTTTGAATAAATTGCCAGGAGTAGAGGAGAAACTTTTGTTAGATTTACTTCAATGGATGTCTTTCCAGGTATAGTTAGAGCTCTTCCTTTAAATGAAATAGAGGGGCTCATGTTATTTTCCATAACTGGTTTTACCCAAAAATTTCCATATTTATCTTTGTTCAATTTAACATCTTTGACATATTTTTCTATATCTTTCACCGAAGTTGAGATTGATTGAAATTTATCTTTTGTGCTTTGAAACATTGTGTTTATTAATGAATAAACTTGCGTTTAGTTTAAGTAAAAATTTACCATATAAATATGATAAGTTCTGAAGGATATTTAGAATTTCCAGACTCTCCAGCTCGGCTTCACACTGTTGAAACCAAAGCTTTCAGAATTATTGGAATCTCCCGCGATGAAGCTAGCTCTGAGGGCCTTTCACTCATTCACCGCAGGCAGGTAGGTGGTCTTTCTGTCTTCTACCGACTCCTCTCCGGCCTTGCACCCCCAGCTCTCTCTGTGCTCTGTCCCCCAAATATTCCTACAGGTCGCACAAGATCTGCCAGCAACCCTCTGATGGTTAAACTGCCGAAATCTCGGCTCTCTGCTCACCTTCACTCTTTCATTCCTCTTTTCTCCCGCCTCTGGAACAAACTCCCTCACTCCCTTCAATCCCACTCCTCCCTCCAGGCCTTTAAAACAGCTGTTCACCACCATCTCTTATCTTCCCCCATCCAAAACCTTGATCTTTTCTACCCCCGCTAATTCACCCCAGATCCACCTTGTTTGAAATTCCAACTTCTTTCCTGGAAGTCCTGGCAGTGTCCATATGTTTTGTACCTCTCCCACCGCCCCCTTCCCATGCCCCCCCCCCCCAAAACCCTCGCCCTCTCTCAGATCTCTCGATGTCTCCATGTCTCTCGGTCCCTGCTCTCAAATGTTGTGTTTGTGTCCTTCCCCTCTCTCCCCATCTTGTCTACTGCTCCCGATGTTATATGTTTTATGTGTCGGTTTGTCTTTCTGTGTGATTAATATTCGCTCTTTCACGAGCCTCGATCTTGTATACAAAAAAAAAAAAAAAAAAAAAAGACAGCAATATATGTCTATGTCAATGCAAATATATGTTTCTTCTCGGTCAAATGCACATTTACTCGATGATTTAGTTAGCCCCCACCCACATACATTAAAAGTCGAATAGCTCTTCTGCGTGAGGGAATATCACTCGTGGAAGTTATTTTTTGAAATCAGCGCATCAAACTGTATGGGAAAGAATCATTTCCACGTAGTTTGAAATTGGGTAGCGCAAAAACGTTTTTCTAGCCTTTTGCGGAAGCAATATGTTATGGCCTAATGCTATTGGTTGAGTCACCCTGGAGTTTAATGTCCATCTGAAGGAAGCGTCACTTTCTGATGCACCACTTTCTGCAGATGTTTCTGCTTCTGCAGATGCCTGCGAAGGACCAATGTGACATTTTCTAGTTGGGTCGGGAGTCAAATCCAGACATAAAATCTCAGAGTCAAGTGTGCTACCTCTGCACCACCCCGGCTGCACCACCCTCATCTCAAAATAGATCAACAAAAATAATTAACACATGAAGAAATAGTCTAAATTCTAAAATAATCCGCATTCGAAGGATGGATGGGAAAGCAAAGGAAAACAATAAAATATGACCTTTGCCATTAGACTGCTCTTAGGCAGGACATGAGGGGGAGAGAGAGTAAGAGAGAGAGAGTAAGAGAGAGAGAGTAAGAGAGAGACAGAGACAGAGAGCAAGATAGACAGAGAGACAGAGGGAGATACGCACACACAGAAAGAGAGACAGAGACTGTGAAATGTAACCAGAAAAAGAGGGGTGGCTGCAAACTTCAAGAAGAGTTGAAAAGGCCTCGGGGGGGAACATTGACTCGTACGTGGCGAATGTCACGGGTAATCCGACTGTCAATCCAGGTACATCTGCACGATCCCTCTTCAGCAAGAGGAGCCATGCGAGACGCCAAGAGACGTCGTCGACTAATCTCTCCCTTCCCATGCTTGCAGACCGCGCCTGTCATATCTGACCCTGGGCGCCTTGGTGGACCAGTCTTGTGAATACGATGCCTTTGGCCCCTGCTTTTCAACACCCAGATTGGCCAGAAATGTCGGCCTGTTGCCAAAACATCCATCTGCAGAAACTGTTCGATCTCCGATTCCAAAAATTTGGAGCAAAGCTAAACCTGGTATTTCTCACATCGTTTTTCATGTCCTAGTTTCTTTCCAACATGGCTTTTTATTATTCAGTCTATACAATACAGCACATAGTACAAGCAAGTGTTTGCATACAAGGTAGTCGGCAAACACCCTCGCCAAAAACGAAAAGTTCCATCAAGCAATTCCATTCCCTCTCTCTCTCTCCACCCTTTCTCCAACTCCTCCAACCTCCCCTCTTCCCTCTCCAACCGACCCAAGTTCCTCTCAAACCATGCCCGTCCTACCCCTCCTTTACGCTTTGTATCCCACTGATAGGCCGGATCTGGATTCGGATCTGAACCAATATCTAATCGGCTTGTTCTTGTCACCAAACCAACTCGTCCACCAAGTTTCATCAAAACTCATCAATAACTTTTTTAAATATCATGTTATCGATCGATTCATCGATGTTATCATGTTATCGATGTTATCGATCGAATATCGATTTTCGCCCGATCTCTCAATGGTGAAGAATCCCTTAAAAATTTAAATAATTCTCCTATCCAAATCCATATTCAGGTCTTCACCAAAATCAAATCGATTCGGTCTTGTCAAACATCCAACTGGTCCACCAAGTTTCGTCCAAATCCGTCCATAACCTTTTAAAATATCGCGCTATGCATCAGTTTTAGCCCCATCTCTCAATGGTGAAAAATCATTTTTAATTCTCTGATCCGGATTCGTATCTTCACCAAAATTGAACCAAGTCTTCCGTATCACATACCCAACCTCTCGAGCAAGTTTCATCCGAATCCATCCATAACTTTTTGAGATATTCTGCTATATATCGTTTTTGGCCATGTCTACCAATGGGGAAGAATCGCTTTTAAAATTCTACTAGCCAGATCCGGATCTTCACCAAAATCTAATCATTTCGTTCTTATCCCATATGCTAATTGTCCGCCAAATTTCGGCCGAATCAGTCCACAACGTTTTGAGATATCTTGTTCACAGGCAGACAGACAAACAGATGAGAAATCACTCAAAGAGCCACACTTGGCAAAAGAGAACAAAGCAGAATGACACTCAGTAGAGCATCCTCTTGACCTCACAAATAATTGGTGGTTGAATTCAGTTAGCTGATATGAAAATCCAATTCAAATTTCAAGTCGATCGGTTGAAAATTGAGGCTTTTAGGAATTTGAAAAAAGTGGTTGACTTTTGGCCTATTTTGATCTTTTGGCCTATAATGATCTCAAAAATAGTTGGTGGTTGAATTCAGTTTGCTGATATGTAAATCCCATTCAAATTTCAAGTGAATCAGATGAAAATTTAGGATTTTAGAAATTTGAAATTGTTGTTGACCTTTGGCCTCGGTTGACCATTTGGCCGATGTTGATCTCAAAAATAGTTGGTGGTTGAATTGAGTTCACTGATATGTAAATCACATTCAAATTTCAAGTGAATCGGATGAAAATTGAGGATTTTAAAAATTCGAAAAAGTGGTTGACCTTTGGCCTATTTTGACCTTTTGGCCTACGCTGATCTCAAAAATTGTTGGTGGTTGAATTCAGTTAGCCGATAGGAAAATATATGAAAATCACATTCAAATTCCAAGTCAATCGGATGAAAATTGAGGATTTTTGAAATTAGAAATTGTTGTTGACCTTTGGCCTATGTTGACCTTTTGGCCTATGCTGATCTCAAAATAGTTGGTGGTTGAATTCAGTTAGCTGATGTGTAAATCCTCTTCAAATTTCAAGTCAATTGGATGAAAATTGAGGATTTTAGAAATTCAAAAAAAAGTGGTTTACCTTTGGCCTATGTTGACCTTTTGGCCGATGCTGATCTCAGGAATAGTTAGTGGTTGAATTCAGTAAGCTGATGTGTAAATCATATTCAAATTTCAAGTCAATCGGATGAAAATTGAAGATTTTAGAAATTCAAAAAAAAGTGGTTGACTTTTGGCCTATGTTGACCTTTTGGCCGAAGCTGATCTCAAAAGTAGTTGGTGGTTGAATTCAGTAAACTGATGTGTATATCTTATTCAAATTTCAAGTCAATCGGATGAAAATTGAGAATTTTAGAAATTTGAAAAAAAATGGTTGACCTTTGGCCTATGTTGACCTTTTGACCTTTTGACCTCAAAAATATATAGGATTTGTTGGACCACGAACTCTACCATTTGGTAAAGTTTCGTGAAGTTCGGTTTCAAATTGTGACCTGTAGGCAAGTATAAGTGAGCGGACAGACAAACACACAAACACAAACAAACACACAAACACACCAACCGGAGTGAGCAACATACTTGCAAAAAAAACAACAAATTTTTGCCAAGTAATAAACAGACAAGTAAAAAAAAGCCCGCTTGGAGTTTGCAAAAAAGCACCTAAAGGACTCTCATTCTGTGAGGAACAAGATTCTGTGGGCTTTCATGTGTCTTTCACTGAGGAGAGGCTTTCGTCTGGCCACGCTGCCATAAAGCCCAGATCGGTGGAGTGTTGCAGTGATGGTTGTCCTTCTGGAAGTTTCTCCCATCTCCACACAGGATCTCTGGAGCTCAGCCACAGTGACCATCGGGTTCTTGGTCACCTCTCTTACCAAGGCCCTTCTCCCCCGATTGCTCAGTTTGGCCGGGCGGCCAGCTCTAGGAAGAGTCCTGGTTGTTCCAAACTTCTTCAATTTAAGAATTATGGAGGCCACTGTGCTCTTGGGAACCTTCAATGCAGCAGAAATTTTTTGTAGGCTTCGCCAGATCTGTGCCTCGACACAATCCTGTCTCTGAGCTCTGCAGGCAGTTCCTTCGACCTCATGGCTTGGTTTTTGCTCTGATATGCATTGTCAGCTGTGAGACTTTATATAGACAGGTGTGTGCCTTTCCAAATCATGTCCAATCAATTGAATTTACCACAGGTGGACTCCAATCAAGGTGTCGAATCATCTCAAAGATGATCAAGAGAAATGGGAGGCACCTGCGCTAAATTTCAAGTGTCATAGCAAAGGGTATGAATACTTATGTCAATGTGATATTTCAGTTTTTTCTTTTTAATAAATTTGCAAAACTTTCTAAAATCCTGTTTTCTCTTTGTCATTATGGGGTATTGAGTGTAGATTGATGAGCAAAAAAATGCATTTAAACGACGATTTCAGCATAAGGCTGCAACATAACAAAATGTGAAAAAAGTGAAGGGGTCTGAATACTTTCTGAATGCACTGGACGTACAGTCACGTGAAAAAGTAAGTACACCCCATGTAAAGTTTTGACTTTTTCAACATATTTCAACATACAGCTATTTGATCTTCATTTCAACAATATTGATAGATAAAGGTGATATAATATAACAAATATCATGAAACATTTACATTTTGTAGTCCATTGTATAATTTAAATAAACATAAATGCAAATTTCGCATGTGGAAAAAGTAAGTACACCCCTCCATTTATCACTACTTCAAATACCTAAAATTAGATTCAGGTGCACCAGCTCATGTGCAAATGATTAGAACATCGTCAGAGAGGATCTTGGAGGAACCTGTCTTATTTAAACCTCAGACATTTAGTTTGGTTTTCTCTTTGTTGTTGAAGTGTGCGGCGTCACCATGCCTAGATCAAAAGAGCTCTTTTAATCCAGGCATGGTGACGCCACACACTTCAACAACAAAGAGCAAACCAAACTAAATGTCTGAGGTTTAAATAAGACAAGTTCCTCCAAGATCCTCTCGGACGATGTTCTAATCATTTGCACCTGAGCTAGAGCACCTGAATCTAATTTTAGGTATTTGAAGTAGTGATAAATGTAGGGGTGTACTTACTTTTTCCACATGCGAAATTTGCATTTATGTTTATTTAAATTATACAATGGACTACAAAATGTAAATGTTTCATGATATTTGTTATATTATATCACCTTTATCTATCAATATTGTTGAAATGAAGATCAAATAGCTGTATGTTGAAATATGTTGAAAAAGTCAAAACTTTACATGGGGTGTACTTACTTTTTCACGTGACTCTACCATATTGTTGGAAGAGACGTAACGCCAATGCTTTCGATATTTGATGGTCATTTTAACAATCGGTTTGTTTGTGTTTCACACTGAATGAAAAAGATAAAGGTAGAGCATGGCAATTGTGATATATGACAGGTTCGGCGATATGTTCGGCATGAATGGCATATAAATCAAAATGGTGGTGCGTGGAGAGTCACGGCAGCACCGCCATAATGACATCAGACGTAATCACATAACCCTGTCATGTGACCAGATTCTCAGCTCTGATTGGTATACGTTTTAGGGGACATGCATACATACAATCATACATACATACATACATACATACATACATACATACATACATACATACATACATACATACAGACAAACACTGTTCTAGACGGCTCTGCCCAATGGGCTACGCCGTAAAAACCTTCAAAAACACAAGAGTTGGCTCGCAGCAATTTGACTGCGCAGGGTAAGTATTCTATGAAGAACATCTAGTTTCTGGTGTGATGGACTATTTGAGTCGCTTGTTCGTCGAAGTGTTTGAATGGTCTCGTGTAATATTTCAAGTAGAAACACATGTATATAACTGTGGATTCATAGTAAATTCTTCCACAAGCTTTTTTTTAAACATTCAAATTAACAAGGATAGCCAGACATCGGATATTTACCTTTTTTATACCTCCACCCCCGAAGGTGGCCGGATGCATTATGTTTTCGGGTTGTCCGTCTGTCCGTCCGGGCTAAACTTCGTTTTTCTCAGCAACCACATGTCCAATTGAGATGAAACTTTCAGGGTAGGAGTGACACCCATGCAGAATTTTTTTCATGACAATTGTGACGTCATAGGTCACTTGGTATGGCAGCCATCTTGAATTAAACGCAAATAATCAAAAAATTATTTCTCGGAAACCGCTGAATGGAAAAATTTGAAACTTGGCACATTACCTGTCAAGCCTGTAAAAAACCTGTCAAGCCTGTAAAACCTGTCAAGTACGCCCAATGGGGACCAAAAGCATGATAATGATGACATCATAGGTGAAGTGGTATACCAGCCAAAAATGTTTTAATCAAATTCCTTATCCTAAAAATCTGAAATTGCATGCAAATGATCTAAGACCCATTCATATTGAAATATTACATTTATTACATCATAGGTCACATGGCTTGACAGCCATATTGGATTTAACCTAAAACCTTAAAAAAGCATCTTCTCCCAAACCACCAAATCCATTGACTCGAAACTTTACGTGTGTCATTGACCAAGCATGGCGAATAAAAGTTGATCACAAAAACATCATTGGTCACATGGTGTGGCAGCCATATTGGATTGAAGAAAAATATTAAATAATTATATCTGAAACCGCTTACCCTATCACTGCGAAATTTTACAAATATCATCTAACACCAATGTTGTATATAGTTTGAAAATGATGATGATGGTGTAGGTCACGTGGTTTGGCAGCCATATTGGATAGAAAAACGAACCTTATCCGATCAACACAAAACTTCACAAATGTGATCCCCTACCCATACATATGCAGAGTGTATATTTTAAAGGTCATATGTCACGTGGTGTGGCAGCGATATTAGCTTGAAAGGCAATATTTCAAAAAATCCCTTCTCTGAAACTGCTTCACCGATCGATGTGAAACCTGTCCTGTCTGGTGAAAATGTGATACTTGAAAACAGCTGAAGGGATTTAAATGAAACTTGTTTATTTTAGGACAGTGAATGAGGGCATTTACCCATTGTGTGACTATGCGGGAGCATATTGGCGACACAGTCACATTGCTCTAGTTACCCTTGCCTGAGGAGAGGGTATTGCATTTGAGTCCGTTTGTTTGTCTGTCTGTCTGTTTGTCCGCACAGAATAAATATGATTTTCTCTGCAACCATTGGTCCGATTGACAGGAAATTTTCACCAGAGGTGCAACTCCACCTGTATAATTTTTTATGCTAATTATGAAGTCATAGGTGACGTGGTTCGGCCGCCATCTTGGAAAAACCGAAAAACGTTGCACCTCCATATCTCCGAAAGTACTGAATAGAAAAAATTGAGACATGACTCATTCTAAAGAACTCTCCATGGGGAATAAAATATTTTAATGATGATGTCATAGGTGCCCACTTTATGACATCATAATTCGACAAGTACAAAACTTCATCCGATTAAGATGCAATTTCTTGAGCCTAATCTAGGAATAAATGAGTGGAGAAAAAAATATATTGATGACGTCATTGGTCACATGGTTCGGCCGCCATATTTGATTTTAACCCAAAAGCCTTAAAACCCACTGAAAATACATCCTGGAGAGGTTTTGCAATCTCTGATTGCTTTTTCTTGTTTATTATGTAACTGCCCGTGTCCCTAGTACAGGTGCAAATGAGTGCAACCAGCCCCATGGGTGCAACTCTAATGATCGATGATATTTGCTCCCTTTTTCCACCTGAACAAAATCTCATTTGTCACTGCAGAAAGTGTCCTTTGGGTCAGATTCGGCACTGCCTGGGATGGAAGCTATAGATGAATAGTTCACACACGAGTTAGCCCAAATATATATATATATATATATATATATATATATATATATATATATATATATATATATATATATATATATATATATATATATATATATATATATATATATACATACACACCCTGAGCTGTCCTGAATGCAGCAAAATGGGGCGACGCTCATCAGAGTGAGAGGTGGAGAATATTTAACCCCTTGCGTGTCCTCACGAATAGTGCATTGAAGAGGCGTATCTTATAGGGTGTATGTAAGGAGAGCGGGAGGGTGGAGCGGGAGAGCTTAATCTCATGATCAACCAGTAAATGAAGGCCAATTTGTTTCCTCACGCTTATCCCCGTCCCATCGGAGCCGGTTGAGTCAAGAGGCTGCAGGCCCGACTCTCAGCCTCGAGGGAATCACCAGAGATGTGCTGTCAGATTATGGCAAACGTACTCATTTTGCACGACCGCTTGCGGTCACGGCTCGTCAAGCCAAAAGGCAGGAATTAGCTCGCGAAGAGTCGATGTCCCGTCAAACGGACACATCAGCGCGACAAGGAATACACACTGTGAACGCCCATATACCCAATCCCACTTGGCCCGGACCGTATCCCGCCCTCCTCTCCGACTGTAATTGGTGCTGGGAAGCCGACAGGCGCCAGGGTACGTCCGCGGAGTGTAAGTGGAGACGAAGTGCGGAGCCAGGTTGACCACCGCACAAGCATCCGTAGCACGCAAAATGGAGGTCGTGGCCCATAACGTCTATCCCTGACTCCTTTTTAACACGTCGTCTTAATCCCCTAATGGAAACACTCGTTATTCACAAAAGAATTGTAACTCCCGCCCATAATTTTCATACCGGTTGTACATTAGGCCGACTACCCTTGGCACTATTTAAAATTCCATGCTGTGAACCAAAGTGTGTGGTGCATATGTGATGTCCTGGATGTTTCCTCGCAGGTAAACCTTTATCACACTGATGCTGCACAGTAAAATTGATGCTTCAAATTAGTGGAGGTAAGCATGCTATTCAATGACTTTATCTTAAACTAGATGATATTCTTAGAATACTTACCATGCGCAGTCAACTTGGTGCGAGCCAACTCTTGTTTTTAAACGGTTTTTTTTCTTTGCTCCAATATGGCTGCCAGACCACGTGAGCGATTACATCATGAAATTATATTCTCTAATATAATTGCTGCGTGGATCACGCTCAATAAATTTCAAACTGATCAGACTAAGTGTTGTCCCTGTCGAATTATGACGTCATAATTACAACACCAATGACGTCATCGTTAAAAAGACCTATTCCCCATATAGAGTTCTTTACAATGAGCCATGTTTCAATTTTTTCCATGGAGCTGTTTTGGAGATATAGAGGTGTAACCTTTTTTCATTTTTTCCAAGAAGGCGTCTGTACCACATGACATATGACGTCTTAATTATCATTGAAATATTCTTCAGGAGGAGGTGCTCCTATGCTGAATTTTTTTTGTCAATCGGACCAAGAATTGCAGAGAAAAAACAATTCATACTGATCGAATCAAGCGTTGTACTTGTCGAATTATGACATCATAAATAAGGTAACTGTTACATATTTAGGTGAATGTATGTAAATTACCATGCAGGTCTTTGCTTCCGTGTGTAGTATATTAAGTTGTTGTGTAGTTGTTGTGGTTGGAGGGTCAGGAGCCCTTCTAAAAGAGTGGCAGGAAACGGAAGTGGCCGGAAGCGGAAGTGACGGAAAGGGAGAAAAAGACACGAGGAGAGAAAAAGGACGGTGCTTCTTTTTCCTCGCCCCGCGACGACGAGAAGGTGGAATCGACCTTACGCTGCGCGGAAAACGCGCCGTTGCGAAACGTCTGGCGAGAGGAGTTACCTGGGCGGTAAATACCTTTTGACACGTCCAGTCACCGTGAGTTCGTGCACGAAACCAAGCGTCCGGGACAGTTTGCCCCGTCTACAAAGACGCGTACGGGTCCGCACTTGGGGCCTCGCGCACGTTGGACGCCGCGCTGGGTTTGCCCCGTGGCTTGGCAAGGAGGTGCGCTGCAGCCGCGGCCCCAGTCCGAGACGGCACGTTTAGAGCACGTCCGCCCGGGGCTCGTTCAACCGCCCGTGTGCGGAGAGGAGAGACATTGACCACGGAGGGAGTCAGGAGTGGGGCTCACGTGAGGAATGTATAAGATTAAGATGGCCATCTTAGAGTTTGTGTAGATGAGTTCACATGGTTGTAATATTGATTGTGCCTGGTTGTGTATTGTTGATTGCTCGGGGAAAATCTCCGTGGTTGTGTCTTTGAAAGTGTTTGGTATCATTACCATTGGAAATATATACTTGCACATCAGTTGTCGCCTGGGTGAAATTCCTATGGATTGCGTGGCGAATGCGCCTATATAATACTATTTGCTGGCGAAGGTCCTCTCACGGTCCGGGGGTCACCGAGACCTGGTATGCACTGAGGGGACCACGTAACAGAATTGGGGGCTCGTCCAAATTACGATTTGCGGTTTCGCAATTGGGTCTACGTCCGGGATCTAAAAGTGTATAAAATAATAAAATAATAATATTTTTGGTAATTAAAATTTATTAATTAATTATTAATTGGTAATATTTTTTTTGAGAAATTGGGGAAAGTCTTGGGGTGAAGGTTAACAGGTGTTAACGATAGGCACCATGGCGTTTGTGGCACAGAACTTTGGGGTAACCCCGAGTGAGGCACAGTTCCGAGCGTTGCTAAAGTCGGATCTCTTGAAATTGGCCAAACATTTTAACTTGGAGGTCCGAACTAATTTGAGGAAGGCAGAGTTGCAGGCCACGGTGATACAATCTATGGTGGGATTAGGAACATGGGACGAGTTAGCCTGGGAGTGGCTACCCGAAGAACCAGAAGACGTGGAGCTCCGGAAACTGGAGTTACAATTACGGAGCCAGGAACGGATCAAAGAAGAAGAAAGGAAAGCAGAAAAGGAAAGAGCAGAAGAAGAAAGGAAAGCAGAAAAGGAAAGAGCAGAAGAAGAAAGGAAAGCAGAAAAGGAAAGAGCAGAAGAAGAAAGGAAAGCAGAGGAGAGGAGAGAAGAGAAACAAGCAGAGGAAAGGAGAGTGGAACGAGAACTCCAGGAAAGGTTAGCAGAAGAAGAAAGGAAAGCAGAAAAGGAAAGAGCAGAAGAAGAAAGGAAAGCAGAAAAGGAAAGAGCAGAGGAAGAAAGGAAAGCAGAGGAGAGGAGAGAAGAGAAACAAGCAGAGGAAAGGAGAGTGGAAAGAGAACTCCAGGAAAGAAGAGAAAAGGAACAAGCAGAGGAAAGGAGAGCTGCAAGGGACCTCGAAGCAGAGGAGAGAAAAGCGGAAAGGGAATTAAAGGAACGTGACATGCAGCTTCAGCAAGAAATCAAATTCAAGGAGCTGGAGTTAATGAGAGAACGGGGAGAGGCACCACCCTTGCTGACGGGGTCGACACCTAACCAGAAAACCTGGGATGTGGGCAGACATGTGAGGCTGGTTCCACCGTTCAGTGAAAAAGAAGTCGCGAAATTTTTTCCACACTTTGAGAAAGTGGCTCGACAATTAAACTGGCCGGAGGAGGCATGGACCATACTCGTGCAAAGTGTGCTGGTGGGGAAAGCTCAGGAAATTTATTCGGCGCTACCAATGGACCAATGTGCAGATTATGAGGTACTGAAGAAGCACATCCTCAAAGCCTATGAGTTGGTTCCGGAAGCTTACAGGCAAAAATTCAGGAATGCCAGGAAGAGGGAGAGTGAGACCCATGTGGAGTTTGCCAGAGTGAAAGAAAACATGTTTGATCGGTGGTGTGAGTCAAAAGGAGTCGGGAAAGACTTCGAGACATTGCGGGACTTGATCCTGGTGGAGGAATTCCAGCAGTGTGTCCACGAGGACATCAAAGTGTACCTGCAGGAAAAGAAGGTACCAAAGTTGTGGGACGCAGCCACCATGGCAGATGATTATGCCTTAACCCACCGAATAGGGGTCCACGAACCTAACTCCTCGCCTAGATCTCCGCAGGGGAGGTGGGGAACAGCAGGTGCGGAGAACGACCATACATGGCGGCGGCCTCGAGATGATTATGGGGACAACTATGATACCCCACCGGTTCGAAATCAGAGGGATGCGGGCCCAAGACAAACTTATAGTTCGGGGGGCCCGAGGCAGACCCCGAGTTTTTCCTCCGGGCCTACTTGCGCGTTTTGCAAAAAACCTGGACACTTGATGTCCAGTTGTTACCTCATGAAAAGGGACAACCCAGAGCGGAGTCCGACTATTACAACTCCGAATGCGATGGCTAGCGTAAGAAATCGCCATCAAGAGGGTTACCAACCATTTATTTCCGAGGGGTTTGTGTCACTGGATGGAGCCTCGACTAACCGGAGACCGGTTAGGATATTGAGAGACACAGGGGCCCATCAATCTTTAATGCTTGAAGGCATTTTGCCATGGTCCGAGGAGACGGCAACGAGGGATAGTGTTCGTTTACAGGGGATCGGGGGCGGTGTTAGTGCTCCCCTTCAGGTCATCCAGTTGGAGTCCGATTTGGTGTCAGGACCGGTCACCGTCGGTTTACAAGCCACGTTTCCTGTAGAGGGTGTATCTGTGGTTCTCGGGAATGATTTGGCCGGGGGTCAAGTTTATGGTAACCTGAGGGTTGATAAAGAGCCCAGCAGGGAAAATAACACCACACCAGCTCGGGATGGTGACAAAAGTGCCAAGTTATTTGTAGGGGGACTGAACTTCAAAACAGAGGAAGAAGTTCTGACCTCTGTCTTCAACAGATATGGGCCGCTGGTGGAAGTGCGGTTGGTAAGAGACTGGGAAACGCAACAGTCAAGAGGGTTCGGCTTTGTCACGTTTGCCAGCACAAAAGACGCCAGAGAGGCAGAGAAGAATTGGAATGGCAAGGATTTGGAGGGTCGGACCATAACAGTAGGGAAGGCATTTCGTAGGCGTCGAGAGGTCTACAGGAGAGGACAACTGGGCGGTAGTTTTGGTGGTGGCCGCAGTCAATATTATTATGGAGGCTCCCTGAGTTACGGCCGCTCCCGAAGGAAGAATTGGCAAAGTAGTGGCCGAGAAGAAGACCGGTATTCAGGGGACTACAGGGACCAGTGGTCCCACCCTAATTATTAGGGACGTTCTGAGAAGTTGAAGCACTGAAGGCGGCGGAGCCGCCGAGCCAAGATTCCTACACGAATTAACCGTGAACGCCGTTCCTAAAGGCGTCCATGTAGTGAACTTTCCTGCACGGACTAACCGTGAACTCCACGTTCCTCAAGGCGCCCATGTAGAGAACTTTCCTGCACGGACTAACCGTGAACTCCACGTTCCTCAAGGCGCCCATGTAGAGAACTTTCCTGCACGGACTAACCGTGAACTCCGCGTTCCTAAAGGCATCCATGTAGTGAATACTCGGCTTGGCCTCCCGGAAAAGTGCTATCGAGTGGCTTAACTGGCTTTATTTTTAAGTGATAACTGTGCCCGGGGGGAACTGATAATGTGGGGGGGTTGAGTTATCTGGTTGTTTCTCCAAATTGGCCGGCAAAGAAAGTTTTCGCTGGGTTCAAACTTTCTTTCTTGAAGGGGGGGAGTGTTACATATTTAGGTGAATGTATGTAAATTACCATGCAGGTCTTTGCTTCCGTGTGTAGTATATTAAGTTGTTGTGTAGTTGTTGTGGTTGGAGGGTCAGGAGCCCTTCTAAAAGAGTGGCAGGAAACGGAAGTGGCCGGAAGCGGAAGTGACGGAAAGGGAGAAAAAGACACGAGGAGAGAAAAAGGACGGTGCTTCTTTTTCCTCGCCCCGCGACGACGAGAAGGTGGAATCGACCTTACGCTGCGCGGAAAACGCGCCGTTGCGAAACGTCTGGCGAGAGGAGTTACCTGGGCGGTAAATACCTTTTGACACGTCCAGTCACCGTGAGTTCGTGCACGAAACCAAGCGTCCGGGACAGTTTGCCCCGTCTACAAAGACGCGTACGGGTCCGCACTTGGGGCCTCGCGCACGTTGGACGCCGCGCTGGGTTTGCCCCGTGGCTTGGCAAGGAGGTGCGCTGCAGCCGCGGCCCCAGTCCGAGACGGCACGTTTAGAGCACGTCCGCCCGGGGCTCGTTCAACCGCCCGTGTGCGGAGAGGAGAGACATTGACCACGGAGGGAGTCAGGAGTGGGGCTCACGTGAGGAATGTATAAGATTAAGATGGCCATCTTAGAGTTTGTGTAGATGAGTTCACATGGTTGTAATATTGATTGTGCCTGGTTGTGTATTGTTGATTGCTCGGGGAAAATCTCCGTGGTTGTGTCTTTGAAAGTGTTTGGTATCATTACCATTGGAAATATATACTTGCACATCAGTTGTCGCCTGGGTGAAATTCCTATGGATTGCGTGGCGAATGCGCCTATATAATACTATTTGCTGGCGAAGGTCCTCTCACGGTCCGGGGGTCACCGAGACCTGGTATGCACTGAGGGGACCACGTAACAGTAACGATGACATCATAATTAACATATCTTATTCCCCATGGGGAGTTCTTTACAATGAGCCATGTTTCAATGTTTTCCATGGAGCGGTTTCAAAGAAATGGAGGTGCAACATTTTTCGATTTTTCCAAGATGGCACCTGTACCACGTGATCTATGACGTTATAATTATCATTAAAATATTCCACAGCAGGAGGCTAACAGTTGCACACATTTAGTCTCCATCGGACTAACAGTTGCAGAGGAATTTTTTTTTCATACTGATCAGATCAAGCGTTGTACTTGTCGAATTATGACGTCATAATGAAGGCACCAATGACATCATCATCAACATATCTTATTCCCAATGGTGAGTACTTGACAATGAGCCATGTTTCAACTTTTTCCATTGAGCGGTTTGGGAGATATCGAGTTGAGACGTTTTTCAATATGGCGTCCGTACCACGTGACCTATGACGTCACAATTATGAATAAAAAATTCTGCAGGCGGAGGCACTCCTATGTTAAAATTTTGTGTCAATCGGACCAACTTTTCCCGAGAAAAATGAATTTTAAAAATACAGACACGTACATTACACGTACAGACGCACCCAAATGCCTAACCCTGAATTTCACTTCGCGACCACAACGTAGATATGTAGGCCAATGCACAACAGACAGCAGTGTAACTTTACGTGCAAATGATCGAACAGCTTCAACTCACACATATTGTTACGAGTGCAGTATTACATACGTTGCACGTGCCAGCTACCATTATTTTTCCTGCAAACAGCAAAATGGCCATTGCATTCGATTGTGGATTACGACCTACTCGTCTACTTGCCAAGCCTATAGAGCCTTCTTGTAAACCCGGAAATGTTGAGTACCCCAACGTTTTAAGTTAGACATGTACAGTATGGGTCCCCAGCACTTAGAAACTGCCGGATGCTAACTTGCATATGTTGGGCAATTAGCAAAATTAGCATTAATAGCATTAACCCTATCAAACATAGGCCTGGGACACTGAAATTTCTGTTTCGCTCTATTGCTCCGTTTGAATGCTTCGTGTGAGCAAACTATTTGAAGGATCTGTATGAAATTTGGACATAATACACTTAGACAGATATGCTTTCCGTGAGTGTTCTTATAAAAATTTCCTGCGATCAAAATTTCATGTGAAAAAAGGGATGTAAAAGCCGTGGATTTTTTTTCACCCAACATTTTTTTGCACGGTTAGTGCCCCTACTCTCATGTTGAGCTACAGTTTCAATGTTGGTGTTTATTTCAACAGATCGTAACCTGGCACGTTCAACGCACTAAGCCCCATCTCGCTAGCTGCTATAGTTTTTGAGATATTGAGTATTTAGATTAATTTTTAGTCCGGCTATGGGTGGATTGTTTCATCACCCCTACCTAATAGCTCACAGGTTCTGGCGAGCAGAAAGAGAGGGTGATTGGATGCTGCAACAACACTGCCTTGAAGAGATGCTGCCCTATTTCTTTGCTGCCGGTCATCACCACTACGCAAGATGGATCACATGGCATCTGCGCGACATGCAGTACCTTCCTGCTACTGCCAAGGATGACCTTTACGCTGGAAGCCATGTGTGCCGCCACTCTGATGGTGCAGCTGCAGTGAGTGGAGACATGTTTGGGGAGCAGACATGCATCAAGCAAGGGAAGGGAGTAGGAGGCATGAAGGGCATCTTCACTAACCCTGAGCAGGTCGCCGTGTGGATCCAATCTTTCGGCATCTGCTCCTATCTCTCCAAGTCATTGGATGAGATTTACGACGATGCTGAAGCACCGGATAAGACAATGAAGCCCAACAGACACAAAGAAGAGGGTAAAGGACGGCGGGAATTGGACGCGGAGGACCGGGCTAAAATCCTGAGAGTGCTACAGGAAAACTCCCATCCACTCACCATAGAGACCGCGACCCTCCACCATATCATAAATGGTCAGGTGGCAGATGAAAAGGTGAATGTGCAAGATGCATTGAAGATCGGACAGGACATGAGCACACTGTTCTCTTCATCACTTCCTGAGAGATTTCATGCGCCCGTCTCAAATAAGGTGGTGACAATGACCTTCACCAAAAAAAGAGTGAAGGTCAATGCGAAGATCATATGTGACCTTGAGGCGTTGTTTGCTCGGCTGCTGTTGGTGGGGAGCAAGAGAAGAATGGAGCTCTCTGCCCTCTTTGACTACGAGCTCGGCCCGGTCCCTGCATCCATCATCGATGAGTATGGATGCCTCAGGAAGGGTAACAAGTCTGTGATCGTCCAGCATCTTGGAATCCTTGCCCCCAATCCCCAACCACCACATGTTGTACTCGTTGATGCATCGCAGCTCATCTACCACGTGGTGTGGCCATCGTCAGGCACTGTGGCTGACCTCGCAGCCAGCATGGGGGGCCGGCTTAATCGCTACATCACCGAAACATTTGTCATCTTTGACCGGTATGAGCAAGTCTCTGCCAAAGACCACGAGAGGCAGAGAAGAGCTGAGGAGAGCTCAACAGAGTACCGACTCTCACTGACAACCCCTCTACCCAGCCGCGACAAAGTGATGAAGAACAAGACAAACAAACGGAGACTGGGTGAGCTCCTGTGCACACACAGCATAGGAGATCACATCAAGATGGTCAGCAAAGCAGACAGTATTGTCACTCATGACGAGGCTGACGTCTCCCTCATCTCATACATGTTGGATGCAGCCAGTCGCGGAGCTGAAACTGTCCGCATTCTCAGCGACGACACTGATGTTTTCGTACTCATGGTCTATTGGTGCTGGAAGGTGGGTATCACATGTAACCTGCAGATGGAGAGATGGGATGGCACTATTCTCAACATCAATTCGACAGTAGAGAATCTCGGTGAGCAGTGTCGCTCCATCCTGGCTATGCATGCTCTCTCCGGATGTGACACCACCTCCTATCCCGTGGGGAAAGGGAAGGTGTCCGCACTCAAGGCCATGAGAGTAGTACCTGGTGACCTGCTTCACTTCATCGGAGAGGAGGGAGCTACAGATTTACAGATTACAGAGGCAGTGAGTGGTTTCTTCCTGGCTCTGTACAACGAGAGGGAGTCGGCATCTCTGAACGTCGCCAGATATGACATCTACCGAAAGCGCAAAACCCCCCCAGCACTGAAGACACTGCCTCCTACAGAGCGCAACGCTCTCCTCCATGGACGGCGTGCCCATCTACAGGTGCTGCTTTGGAAAGCAGCAGACTGCCCTGACCCACCAGCTGTGGACATAACAGAGTTTGGATGGAATACGAAGGAAGGCGAGAAGGGAGAGGAAGTCATCATGCCCATCCTGGATGCAAGCCCCGTTGCTCCTCCTGCCGTGTTGGAAATGATCAGCTGTAGCTGCAAAGCTGGGTTAAAGCCCTGTTTAACAGCAAAGTGCAGCTGCGTAGCTGCAGGCCTGGCCTGTACCAGCTACTGCTTCTGCAAAGGCTCTGATAGTACATGTTGCAACACACTCACACACTCACAGCAAGAAGAGCAATATGACAAGAATGTAGAGTCAGGAGAAGAAGATGAAGACGATGAGGATGCGTTTTATGATGAGGATATGCTTTATAACAGTGCAGAGTAGTAGAAGTGCAAGACGCTCTTTCTTGATGGAAGTTTTATGTTGTGTAACTGGTGCACATATTTTTCAGCTCTGATAATTTTGGGTGGACTTGTGTTTTAATTTTGAGGATATTATTTACCCATAGTCATATTATTCTAGTTTGGTATGGTACTTGCCTTTGTTACCTCTAATACCTGTGAATAAAAGTGGAGCAATAGAGCGAAACAGAAATTTCAGTGTCCCAGGCCTATGTTTGATAGGGTTAATGCTATTAATGCTAATTTTGCTAATTGCCCAACATATTGTTATGGAATCCAACGTCGGCCTTCCCCACTTACCAAGGGGGGATTAGTCCCCTCGCTTATATGACTGACCGACGTGGTCCTGGGGGTATGACGCCATGGCCGGTCGACGCTGGGTAGGGTATTAGGCCTAAACCGTCCTATTACCTATTAAAATACCAGCGCTCCCCGGCACGCGAGGAAATACTCCCCCGCTCACGGTCGCAGCGTAATGGACTGGTTGCGCCGAGCGAAGCGGACTGCACCGTGAGCCGGTTACCAATGACTAGACCCGATTTATTCATTGGCCGAATCGCGCCGCGTACATCCAATTGGGAAACCTCTAAAGCGACCGAATGTGAAGAAGAGGAAGAAGAAGTACGGAGGAATAACAGGATTTATTAGTTATTTACACAAGCCAAAGCAAAAAGAGCAGTCAAGGTTATATACAGGGAAATGGAAGGAGCAGGAGACACAGTGAAATCATTAGCTTATCTATACAAGCTTAATTAATACCCCAGGACAACGTGAAAGACAGACGAACATTCACACTTACACAGGAAAATGATGGCAGGAATGAATGGCTTGGAGATGGATGGCTTTGAGAGGCAAGGAAGGTTCAGCGGGGACTGGGCACGATCGGGCCAGAAGGCACCGCCGTCAAAAAGCCGAGCCGCGGTCGTGCGAACTCCCGCGGTCCCAAACTGCGCGGGCGAAGTTCCTTTCTCCGCACTGCTGCGTCGCGCGCTCCTTGCGTTGCCTCGGTCCGTATTTCCTGCAGCGCGGCACGTATCACGGCGGCTTGGACTCATCTGCTCATCTCCAGCGCATCTCTGGTGTGGGCGTCTCCCACGGGTTATATAAGCCCCACCCTTGAACGTTTGCGAACCTCCCCCAAGCGTTCTCTCTCCGCCCTCTCAAGCCAAACCCCTCGTTCTGGGTTGGATGAGCGGGGCCGACTCACTCCTCCCCTCTATGACGAGGTGGAGACCCACCTTTCTTCTCCGTACCGACCGCGTGCTCAATGGAGTCCATTTGCGGTGAAAACCATCCAAACCTGACACTTTGCAGATGGGACCTACTCTTATTTAATTCGGTGCAATGAAGAGTCAAACTATTGGGAAACACAGTCTTAAACTACATAGAATAAGCGAATAACTATTTAAAAGGATATATGGTGCCCTGCGTGTAGGTTTATGGAATTAACTAAGAGGACGAGCTTCGACCTTTCTTTACATTACGGAGGGTGACATTTCCACACAACAAAACCATAATTCTCACATTCTTTACACTTTCTCAAATTCGTTACAATATGCAAGTTAGCATCCGGCAGTTTCTAAGTGCTGGGGACCCATACTGTACATTTCTAACTTAAAACTTTGGGGTACTCAACATTTCCGGGTTCGCATTGCTGGCAAGTAGACTATACAGGTAGGTACAGGGAGGCCACAATGTCTTGTCACCTCTTGTGAAAATTGTGATATTGCCTTTTATCATATTAGCTGACCACACTGTAGGGTTATACAAGCTATACCACACTAGCAGAGTACCCGCCCTATGGGCGATCTTGGTTCAATCATGCAACACGTTCTTCTGACACACACTTTTATTTGGGCGGTGTATAAGCAACATACAGCTCGCTCCCGAAAATAAAAATAAAATAGCCCGTGTTACGTGCATGACGCAAAAACATGCCTACTGCTTATAATTCAAAACACCGGGAAAACGTGGGAACAGGAATACTGTACTGTAAAGGGAGCACTTGTAATACCTACACCTACCTGGAGGTGGCGGTACACGATACACATTTACATAGAGAATTTTATGTGCCCTTCTCCTTGCCTCCCAAGACAACCGGCAAAGATAAAAACAACCCCGATACACTAATTGGGATCGTGCTGATCCTATTTAGCAAATCTGGATGTAATCGGCCCAGAACTTTAGCAGGAGTACCTACAATCAGATTAAACAAACAGACACACACACAAACAAACACCAGTCCATCAATTATAGTGAGGATACATTAGCAGTACTCTTTTACTTTATTACATATTTTGCAACATATGACACAAGCCTTAAGTGTCCAGTGGATCCGTTTGTGCTCCATCATTGTCATTACAGTGAATAATTTTGCATCATGTTCTATGGGGCATTTTCCGGAGCATTTGTGGGGTGGTACTCACAAAAGGAGGTCTCACTGCTTGTTTATGGTCATCAGTGTTCCAAGCTTTTATGAAGTTCCAAAGATAATTATCACATGTTGACAATTTTTACAAGGGGTGACAAGACATTGTAGCTACCCTGTGCAGGACTACCGACAGTCAACAGTACTTCAAGTACTGTACTTGTGTAGTCAGAGATTCGTTAACACTGCAAATTATGTCACAATAGAACTAGGAAGAGCAATTAGAGATTGCAAACCCTCCCAGGACTTGTTGTGTGTTGTGTATTTTGTGTGGCAAATATATGGAAGGATTTACTAAATTTAAAGGTCATTGATTGCAAATTAAAGGTCTAATTGGTCTAAGGGGCAATGGTTTGAAAAGGTGTAAATGTCTGGATGTCTAAAGGTCTTAAAGGGACGAAAGGTCTGAAAAGATCTAAAGTCCTGAAAAGGTATAAAGGGTCGAAAAGGTCTACACTCTACAGTGTCTAAACTTCAAAGAGTCATAAAAGATCTAAAAAATGATTTAAAGGTCAAAAGGGGTCTACAGTGTACAGAGGGTTTTAAAAGGTCTGAAAGGTGTGAGGGTGTGAAGGTCTAAAGGTCTGAAAAGGGTAAAAGTGTAGAAAGGGGTCTAAAGAGTCCAACGGTGATTGAAGGAAAATTAATGATCTTTCCTGGGAAAACCACATTTCCAAGCAGGCTTCCAAAGTCAGTCGCCGACTGGGCATCCTCGGTCGTGCGAAGTCCTTCACCACATACAAGGCTTTCATCTGCAGCTCAATGGAATACTGCTCTCCCCTCTGGGCTGGCTGGCGCTCCTGCCTCACACCTAGCTCAGCTTCACGCTGTTGAAACCAAAGCTTTCAGAATCATTGGAATCTCCCACGATGAAGCTAACTCCGAGGGCCTTTCACTCGCACAACGCAGGCAGGTTGGTGGACTTTCTGTCTTCTACCGACTCCTCTCTGGCCTTGCTCCCCCAGCTCTATCTGTGCTCTGTCCCCCATATATTCCTACAGGTTGCACAAGATCTGCCAGCCACCCTCTTCTGGTGAAATTGCTAAAATCAAGACTCGCTGCTCACCTTCACTCTTTCATTCCTCTGTTCACCAGCCTCTGGAACAAACTCCCTCACTCCCTTCAATCCCATTCCTCCCTCCAGGTCTTTAAAACAGCTGTTCACCACCATCTCTTATCTTCCCCCATCCAAAACCTTGATCTTTTCTACCCCCGTTAATTTTGTATACTGAATCGAGGCTCGTGAAAGAGCTAACATTTACTTCACAAACAAATCAACCAGACAAACAAAATATATAAAAAGAGGGAGCGGATGAGAAGATGGGGAGAGAAGTGGAAGCACACAAACACAACATTTGAGAGCAGGGGGATGTGTGGGAGGGGGAGGGCTTGGGGGGAGTAGGCGTGGGAAGGGGGAGGGGGGGGGGGGTTGGGAGAAGTATAAAACACAAGGACACCAAGGACTTCCAGGAAAGAAGTTGGTATTTCAAAAAAGAGGATTTGGGGTGAAATTAGCGGGGGTAGAAAAGATCAAGGTTTTGGATGGAGGAAGATAAGAGATGCTGGTGAACAGCTGTTTTAAAGACCTGGAGGGTGGAGTGGGATTGAAGAGAGTGAGAGAGTTTGTTCCAGAGGCGGGAGAGAAGAGGCATGAAGGAGTTGTGCGACCTGCAGGAATATTTGTGGGACAGAGCCCAGAGAGAGCTGGGGGGGGGGGGGGGGGCAAGGCCAGAGAGGAGTCGGTAGAAGACGGAAAGACCACCAACCTGGCTGCAGTGAGTGAGTGAGAGGCCCTTGGAGGTAGCTTCATCGCGGGAGATTCCAATGATTGTGATTGCTTTGGTTTCAACAGTGTGAAGACGAGCTAGGTGTGAGGCAGGAGCACCAGCCCAGAGGGGAGAGCAGTATTCCATTGAGCTGCGGATGAAAGCCTTGTATGTGGTGTGGAGCTCAGGTGTGCCAAGGAAGGACTTCACACGACGGAGGATGCCCAGTCGGCGACTGGCTTTGGAGGCCAGATTTGAAATGTGGTTTTCCAAGGAAAGATCATGGCAGATAGTGAGACCCAAAAGCTTGAGTGACAGAACTTCTTGGAGAGGATTATACAGAAAGTGGATGGGAGGGTTGTCCAGTCGGTCATTTCGGAGAGACATCGTAAGAGTGTGAGATTTGTCAGGATTGAAAGACATGTTCCACTTGTTTGCTCAGTCTGTGATTTTGTCCAGGTCTGCAGAGAGTGAGGAGGCTGCAGACTGCCGATCTGAGGGATGAAGAATGGAGCGACAGAGAGTAGAGTCATCAGCAAAGAGATAGAGAGGATTTTCAAGAGAGTCAGAGAGATCATTGATGAAGACCAGAAAAAGCACAGGGCCCAGAACACTGCCTTGGGGAATTCCAACCTGAACAGGAAGAGGAGATGAGAGAAACCCATTCAGGGCCACACGTTGACTACGAGTAGAGAGGACGTCCGCCAGCCATGCGTGGAGATTTCCATGGATACCAAAAGAGGAGAGTTTGGTGAGCAGAGCGGGGTGCCAGTCCGTATCGAAGGCACGTGATATGTCAAGGAAGACAGCTCTAATTTCCTGTTTGGCATTGAGGACCTCCATCCATTGTTGAGAAAGCAGAAGCAGCATGTCCAGAGTAGAGTGACCAGGTCTGAAACCAAATTGATGATCAGAGATCAAGCCATTGGAGAAGAGGAAAGATTTCATATCTGAAGCAATGATGGATTCCATGACTTTGCTGATAATTAATTTGGAGAAGGCTGATTGGTCTGTAGTTGCTGGGATCTGTTTTTGCACCTTTTTGTGCAAAGCGGTGATGTTGGCAGATTTCCAAGCAGATGGCAGATGACCTTGAGCAAAAGAGAGGGTGAAGAGAACAGAGAGAGGGAGTGAAAGAGTGGAAGAACAGGATTTTAGGACCCGTGGGCTGAAGCCGTCAGGTCCAGTTGCAGAATCAGAGTCGAGGGTTGAAATAAACTTTTCCATCTTGTCAGGAGGAAAGGACACAGAGTCCAGGAGCAGCTGGGTACGACTGGGTATGGTGGGTACAGAGAGGGATGGGTTTGGGACACAAGATTTAGAGGCAAACACAGAGTTGAGGCATTCAGCTTTTTCATGTGCGGAGTCAGCCGTGTGGCCATTTGAGGTGAGGGAGGGGATGGAGGGGGAACAAACACCAGAAACAGACTTGACCAAACGCCACCAGGATTTGGAAGAGGGAGACAGATAAGAGAGTTCGGTCCTGAGAACGGAGAGATATTGTTTCCTGGCTCTCCTGAGGGTGGACACACACTTGCTTTGTGAAAGGAAATGAGATTCCCTTCTGTTGGATTTGCTTTCCAGGAGACGAAAGCAAGTTGTTTCTGGGCAATAGCCTCACCACAAGATTCCGTGTACCATGGATGGGAGGAAGGGTATGACAACTGAAGACGAGATGGGATAAATCTGTGCATGAGAGAGAGAGCAATTTACTTTGGACGAATTCCCCAGATGAGTTGATGTCAGAGGCGGTCGAGATGGGAGACCAGTCCAGATGATTGATGGCTGCTTGAAGACCGTGCCAGTTGGTCTGAGTGAAATGCCAGACTCGTCGACGCTGAGGAGGCTCTCTGAGAATGGTCAGAGAGATGTCCACTTGAACAAGCACATGATCAGATGAGCCGATTGGAGCAGAAGAAGAGCAGCAGACATTTTCAGGGAAGTTAGTCATAACCAAGTCCAGAAGAGAAGATGCTCCGTTGACTGAGATCCGGGTCAGAAAATTGACAGATTGTGTCAGTCCCAGTGAGTCACAGAAGTCCTTTGCTGAAGAGCCATGGCTGGTGAGAGAGGTACCCACACCCAGCCAACTGGCATGGTGACAATTGAAATCACCACATATGAGGAAGAGAGAGTTGGGATGGGTGGATAGAAGTTGGTCCATATTATCAGACAGCGAGATGTCGATGGAGTCATCACTGTTTGGTGGACGGTACAACACACATATGAACAAAAGTTGGGAGCGAAGGGGAAGCCGTAGCCAAGGTATTCCTGGGGGGTGAGGTGGAGAGAGGGCAGTGCAGGGCGAGTGAGGAAGAGAGTTTTTTTATAAAGATAGCAACCCCACCTCCAGGACGAGGCTCAGGTCTATCATACCGGAGGAGGGAGTAACCTGGGAGAGATACCAAGCAATCAGAGACATCATGAAGGAGGAAAGTTTTTGTTAAGCAGATCACATCTGGTTTGTCAGAAGCAACCTGTATGGAGAGATCAGTCAAGTTTGAGCGAAGGCCCCGGATGTTTGCGGTCCATACTGTTAAAGAAGAGGAAGGGGGAGCATTGGATACAGAACAGGGGGGGGGGGGGGAGCGGTAGGTTAAGATGTGGAAGAGGATGAAGAGGTAGGGAGAGCTGTTGAAGGTGTGTCAGAGATTTGAGAATAGCTTGGAGAAAGGGAAGAATGGGGCGGACAAAAGGTTTGATGGTGATTGGGTGAGGCGCAGTGAGGTGTTATTTGAGGAGGGGGAAGAGTGAGGCAGAAGGTTGAGGGAGATGAAGGTGAAAGTTGGAAGGGGGAAGAAGTGGGGAGGACACTTTGAGGAGGAGGGGTGAGAGGGGAGTCCAGGAGGGGAGTAGTGAGGGAGAGTCTTGGAGGGGAGGGGTGTGGGGGGAGTTTAGGAGGGAAGGGGCAAGGGGGGAGATTTGAAAGGGATGGGTGATGGGGAAGATTTGGAGGGGAGGGGCAAGGGGGAAGATTTGAAAGAGATGGGTGATGGGGATGATTTGGAGGGGAGCGGCAAGGGGGTAAATTTAGAGGGGAGGGGTGATGGGGAAGTTTTGGAGGGGAGGGGTGATGGGGAAGTTTTGGAGGGAAGGGGTGATGGGGAAGATTTGGAGGGGAGGGGCACAGGGGAAGATTTGAAAGGGATGGGTGATGGGGAAGATTTGGAGGGGAGGGGAAAGGGGGAATATTTGAAAGAGATGGGTGATGGGGAATATTTGGAGGGGAGGGGCAAGGGGGTAGATTTGGAGGGGAGGGGTGATGGGGAAGTTTTGAAGGGGAGGAGTGATGGGGAGGTTTTGGAGGGAAGGGGTGATGGGGAAGTTTTGGAGGGAAGGGGTGATGAAGAAGATTTGGAGGGGAGGGGTGAGATTGGATTTTGAAAAGTGTACGATTAATGGGAAACGAACATTTATTGCAAAATGAGTTTCTTGAGACCTTCGAGTCAAAAATACGTTTGAGGACGCTGAAGGATGGGTGGAGTGCTGGAGAGTTTATGGAATGTATGAAAGAGGCACAGTAAGGGATGGAATTTTTTTTTGGAATGAATAGATTTGGTGAGCAAGTCGAAAGCATCCTTTTATAGAAGAAGAAGAAAAAGGTGTTATAGTATACGACAGAATGCAGTTCTTCAGGGGACGGTTTAAACATTTTTTCACAACGTGATCACATGATCACGAACAACGTGGTCGAAGAACGAATGAACAAATAAGAACGAACAAACGGATAAGAATAGAGAAGGAAATATTTTTTTGGTTTTTTTTATTTTGAGTTAAGATTTTAAAACAAGGAAGTATAGGGTGAAAAGACCGTGAAAAACAGAGACCGAAAGTAATTGCAGCGCAATCGAAGAACCGCTGAGACAAAAACAAAGCCTCAAGCCAAGGTCGGACACGGTAGCCTACTACACTTGGCCTCAGAATACGCGACACGAACTAACCGACGATTCTGTACACAGGTATGAAAAACCAACACCGAGAATCCTATTAAAGACACACCAATAGTTACACACACCGAAAGAAAGATACAGTTTCGACAAAAACACAATTGTGAAAAATTACTTAACTTCGAAAGCGTGCGCACATGGACAGCTTTGAAAAGACGTGACCTCCAATCTTGCGCATGCGCCCCAGATCCACTTTTCACCCCAGATCCACTTTTTTTAAATACCAACTTCTTTACTGGAAGTCCTAACAGTGTCCATGTGTTTTATACCTCTCCCACCCCCCACCCCTTCCCATGCCTGTTCCCCCAAGTCCTCCCCCTCCCACAGATCTTCCGGTGTCCCTGTTCTCTGCTGTTGTACTTGTGTGCTTCCCTCTCTCTCCCCATCTTGTCTCCTGCTCCCTTTATTATATGTTTTATGTGTCCATTTATTTGTTTTTAAAGATAGCTCTTACTCGAGCTTCGATCTTGTAGCCAAAAAAAAAAAGAAGGTCTAAAGGGGACTAAAGGAATAGTTGAAAGTGTCTCAAAATGTTAAACTAGAACGGCACTCAGTAGAGAGCATACCTCTGCCAGGTGAACAGTTAACGTTTTGTATCCCAGAGTAGACAAGAAAATCACAATACAGAATCACATTTAATTAAAATCATCCGTCCACAACTTTTTGAGATATCCTGCTACGTATTGTTTTTGGCCCTATCTCCCAATGGTGAATAATCACTTAAAAAAATTATACTATCAGGTTCCGGATCCAGATCTTCACCAATATCGAATCGATTCTTCTTTGTCACACACACAACCTGTCCACAAAGTTTCGGCCAAATCCGTCCACAACTTTTTGAGATATCCTGGTATGTATAATTTTTGGCCCTATCTCGCAATGGTGAAGAATCACTTTAAAAATTCTGGTAGCCGGAACCGATTCCGGATCTTCACCAAAATCTAATCATTTCGTCCTTTTCACATACGCTACCTCTCTGCCAAATTTCGTCCACAACTTTTTGAGATATCTTGTTCACAAACAAACGGACAAACGGACAAACATTCAGACAGACAGGTGTGAAAACATAACCTCCATCCACCTTTGGTGGTGGAGGTAAAAAGGGTCTAAGGGTCTGAAGGCTATAAAGGCATCTACAGGTACATTCGAATAGTACATAATTAATTGACATAATTAATAGATGTATTAATCGTCCAATAGTACGTAATTAATAGATGTAGTACATTTAATAGAATAGTAATTAATAGATGTAGAACATTTCATTCGTACATAATTAATGGCATTACTCACGTTCCAATTGTACGTAATTAATAGACCGACTGAACTAATGTTCCAATGATACATTACACTGGTCAACAGCCAAATAGGTTCTGACTTATTTTCAACTGTTTCTAACTAATTTGGTGCCCACGAATCCGAATCTGACCTTAAAATTTCGCTATCACGTAACGTAGTTCATCATAAGTGTGGAAAAAATCTTTAGAGCATGCGAATTTCTTGATTAAGTCTCAATAAGTCTATTTATTGTCACAAAAAATAATATGAACTTAAAGTTTTTATTTACATTACATAAAAAAATGTAAATCTCCAAAAATAATATGAACTTTATAAAATTTCACCAAAAATAATATGAACTTAAAGTTTTTCTTTACATCACATAAAAAAATGTAAATCTCCAAAAATAATATGAACTTGATAAAATATCCCAAAAAAAAAATGAACTTAAAGTTTTTCTTTACATCACATAAAAAAATGTAAATCTCGAAAAATAATATGAACTTTATAAAATATCACAAAAATTAATATGAATTTTAAGTTTAATTTACATCACGTAAAAAAATGTAAATCTTCAAAAATAATATGAAGTTTAAGTTTTTATTTACATCACATTAAAAGTGCTTCTGAACTTTACTTTTGCGTTTGTAGGAGCAATCACTTTCACGCTGTAAAGTCCAACAGTAGTCGCCCATCACGTTTGGATTGAATCGGCCTTGATATCGAGTCTCCATGATGGCAATCTCCTGGTGAAACCTTCCTCCATGTTCATCACTGACATCGCCAAGATTTTGTGGAAAGAATTCCAGATGAGAATGGAAGAAATGTATCTTGAGTGACATTCGAGCACCGAGCGCCTGGTAACTCTTCAACATCTTGTCCACGAGCTCTTCATAATTTGGTGCTCGAAAATTTCCAAGGTAATTAGCAAGATCCACAAAGCTATCCCAAGCAACGCTTTCCAGCTCAGATGGTCTCGTTACAAAGTCCTGATTAGTGAGTACAAGACGAATTTCGGCTGTGGCTGATATTCCTATGGTATACTGGTTCTCAAAAACTGGATGTGCCAGTGAAAATTGGATATCATAATCGAGATCTACAGGTTCATGTTGGTTAGAATCACCTCAAAATATACTAGAACCATAAAACGTTAAAAATTTTGTTGACCAGTGATAATTAATGGACGTACTCACGATGCAATAGTACGTAATTAATCGCCATACTCATTGCATTATTACCATGTACCATTATCATTATCATCAGTATTGCCCGGAGCACGCAAAGCAAAAAGTGAGGTTAAGCAATTGGGTAATGTCCGTTTGTCTGTCCTCTCAGTTTATGATCGAGGAACAACTTATTTAAATCAAATGTTATATTTTGAACACGAATCGGAACATGAATAGGAAGACAAGTTTGCTGTTTTACCTTACTTTGGCTCTGAAGTTGGCCCGATCGCACATGCGCAGAGAGGAGTGAGATCATATTTTTACTCTGTCTGTCTGGCAGTCAAATAAAATTGAAAATCATTCCAAACAGGAAACTTTCTGGTTTTAAGGATGCCATAAATGACACAAACAACAGGCATGAAGAACTAATGTAATAGACATTGGAAAAACGGCAGTGAAACCCAGAATTATTTTATTTATATGTCTTTATACCTTTTTTTAACATGAATTATATACTTGACCACTGTAGAACACAAATCGCCTGCATAATACATTACAAGAACCTCTGGTTACTTGGATATGTTCTATAGGGTGGTGTATGTAACAGGTGCTGTCAAGCGCAGCCCCTGGGAATTGGGTGTGGTGTGTGAGAGGGTACAGCATTGGGGTGAAGAGGAGGCTGCTGCTTTGGCTATGTACGATGACGATTGACACTCCATTCCATGGTGATCAATAAAGCCTCCATATCCTAAACTGTGACTCAACGTCGTCTTATTACAGTGTGTAAGGGTGGTGTACGAGGGTGGGTGCTAAACTTCATAAACTTTCCGGATTTTTTCATCCTGACACTAGTGCCAAATTTCCTAAACTTTCCGGATTTTTTATCCTGACACTAGCACTAAACTTCCTAAACTTTCCGGATTTTTTTTTATCTTGACACGAGTGCTAAACTTCCTAAACTTTCCGAATTTTTTTATCCTGACACTAGTGCTAAACTTCCTAAACTTTCCAGATTTTTTATCCTGACACTAGCGCTAAACTTCCTAAACTTTCGGATTTTTTTATCCTGACACGAGCGCTAAACTTCCTAAACTTTCCAGATTTTTTATCCTGACACGAGCGCTAAACTTCCTAAACTTTCCAGATTTTTTATCCTGACACTTGCGCTAAACTTCCTAAAGTTTCCGGATTTTTTTATCCTGACACTAGCACTAAACTTCCTAAATTTCCGGATTTTTTTTTATCCTGACACAAGCACGAAACTTCCTAAACTTTCCGGATTTTTTTATCCTCACACTAGCGCTAAACTTCCTAAACTTTCCGGATTTTTTTTTTATCCTGACACGTTCCAAATTTCCTAAACTTTCCGGATTTTTTTATCCTGACACTAGCACTAAACTTCCTAAACTGTCCGGATTTTTTATCCTGACACTAGCCCTAAACTTCCTAAACTTTCCGGATTTTTTAATCCTGACACACGCTAAACTTCCAAAACATTCCAGATTTTTTTATCCTGACACTTGCGATAAACTTCCTTAAGTTTCCGGATTTTTTATCCTGACATTTGCGCTAAACTTCCTAAACTTTCCGGATTTTTTCCACCTGACACGAGCCCTAAACTTCCTGGATTTTTTTTATCCTGACACGCTCTAAACTTCATAAAATTTCCAGATTTTTTTTATCCTGACACGAGCGCTACACTTCCTAAACTTTCCATATTTTTTATCCTGACACGAGCGCTAAACTTCCTAAAGTTTCCGGATTTTTTTATCCTGACACAAGCGCTAAACTTCCTAAACTTCCCGGATTTTTTATCCTGACACTAGCGCTAAACTTCCTAAACTTTCCGGATTTTGTTTTTATCCTGACACTAGCACTAAACTTCCTCAACTTTCCGGATTTTTTTATCCTGACACTAGCGCTAAACTTCCTAAAGTTTCCAGATTTTTTATCCTGACACTAGCGCTAAACTTCCTAAACTTCCCGGATTTTTTTATCCTGACACTAGCGCTAAACTTCCTAAGCTTCCGATACGATAACTCATCGCCCAAACTTCCCTTCAAGGATGCAAAGTTCACTCGCATTGTACGTCGAATGCTCGGTCCGGAGCTTCAACAACAACGTCTGTTCAGAATCTCCTACCGCCTCTTTCTCCTTCGCTCCACCTCTTCCGGTCACGATCCGGATTTCCGGCCACATTTTACCAGGAGTGCTTTTAAATCTTTTAACTATAATAACCCTTTCCCTTCAACCACAATCACCAGAATACTTCGAACCAACAACAATAATCATAACAACAATCATTAGGGCCGAATCCATAACACTCTTTCTAATGGTAGACTCGTGCACTTTGACATCATCAGTGGCAAGAGCTACCTGTAGGTCCCGTGATGACATTATGGGGTTCTTGGAGAATTATTTCAGCATCTTGCGGTCTGCTCTTGGGCTGAACTTGCTGGGGCGGCCTGGCCTGAACAAGTTGGCAATTGTTTGGAATCTTCTCCACTTGTAGATGATCTTCCGGACAGTCGAATGATTGATTTCAAATTGTTTGGAGATCTTCTTAAATCCCTTCCCAGACTCGGAGGCATCTATAACCTTCTTTGTGAAGGCCTCAGAGAGCTCTTTTGATCGAGGCATGGTGACGCCGCACACTTCAACAACAAACAGCAAACCAAACTAAATATCTGAGGTTTAAATAAGACAGGTTCCTCCAAGATCCTCTCTAACGATGTTCTAATCATTTGCATCTGAGCTGGTGCACCTGATTCTAATTTTAGGTATTTGAAGTAGTGATAAATGTAAGGGTGTACTTACTTTTTCCACATGCGAAATTTGCATTTATGTTTATTTAAATTATACAATGGACTACAAAATGTAAATGTTTCATGATATTTGTGATATTATATCACCTTTATCTCTCAATATTGTTGAAATGAAGATCAAATAGCTGTATGTTGAAATATGCTGAAAAAGTCAAAACTTTACATGGGGTGTACTTACTTTTTCACGTGACTGTAGGTGACAACAACAAGCCGATTAAATTTTTGTTTTGATCCGAATCCAGATCCGGCCTATCAGGGGGATACAAAATGTAAACTGTTCAGCCTGGTGGAGGTATGCTCTCTGCCGGGTGACATTGTAGTTTTTTGAGATTTCGTGTTATTCAGATTTCACCTTCCAATGTAATTTAAATTCCGGCCACTCTGGGGCACATCCGCCGAATCCCGATCATGGCTTCGGCGACCATGGAAATAAAATGTCATGGTCTTTGCTAACATCTGCTCGAACATTAAATTTGTTCTTATTCGTGCCATGATGACGATGATCGTATAAGAGATTAAACGATTTCGTTTTTTAACGAAAGGGAATGCATTCAACATTAAGTGGAGTACAAGGGTCACTGCACCAATTGGGGTCCGGCGGAGTTGTCTTACAAATATGAATGAAGAATTCATGCAAACACACTTTCTTTCCTACTGGGAAACAGACATCATGACACAGTACTCACTTTCCCCGAGCCATTTCGGAGCGCGTTCCTTGTAACGCCCTGAACTCCCAGGGATTATCATTCCTCATGGCACGACCTTTCATCTCCCTCGGCCTGGCATGGGAAGCGCTCTCGTTTTGGCGCGTTTTTCACTGTTCATGCGACACTCGAGACGGACACAGGGATTCCTGCTCTTTCTGCTCTTCTCCTTGCTGTGCGGCAAAACTTTCCAAACTTTGGCCCTAAGTGGTCCGAAACTCGATCATGGTATCATCAGAGCGAGAGTGTTTTTTGTATACACCTTATCATCATGTGATTCCTTCCCATGAAGACAATAATGGTGCAGTTGAATGACAAAAATTATATATATTGTTGCGAATATGGAATTTGACCTCCATATCCGCTTGTAAATATTCCCCTATCTTCTCCGATACTCCCCAACTCTCCCCTTACCCCATTCCCTAGTCCCATTGTCTGTAAACAACACCCATTAGAGCCGATCTTCCCCTTCATTCCCCCATTAAATGTCGTGCCCAGGTCCCCCGCACCACACGTAGACAATTATAGGACATCTTGCTAGTTATTCTTAATCTATGTCAGTTAAGGACTTGTTTCCATTAATTATGACTCTTCGTTGCACCAGAATGTGATGATATGGCACCAGTAGGAGTTTAGGACCTTCCCATACCTCCCCGCATCTCTTCCCATCATCTCAAGCTCCAACAACAACCACAACAACAGCGGCTTTGCGTCCTCACTCCGGCTCGGTTGGCCGCCATTGAACATGTGCTCGACGGGGTTACCCAGAAGGGGGCTCCCTGTCGGCCCCTCGTCAAGGGCGGAGCCGGTAACCCCCGCACCCAATGAGAAGCCATGGGCCGATGCCATATGGGGCGGAGCTAACGAGCGAGGGCGTGACTCCCCGCCGGATATACGCGGCCCCGCGCCGGACGTGACGGGAGATGCGCCCCGAGCTTGGAAGGACAAGACGCCACCCTCCCGAGCGCTGAGCGACCTCCCCGGCATCTCCACCAAAGTCGCGACCCACGAGCGCTGAGCGACCTCCCCGCATCTGCTGGACACCACCGTACGTGATTCTGTCCCTGAGCCAAGGTGCACCTTGTGCAATCGACTGCCTGTCCTTCCTTGCCATCAATCCCCGTGTAAGTCAGTCTTGTCCCGTTTGTCTGTGGTCTGTCTGGGATAGATAAGACTGTGTCTAAGTGCCCATCTTTTCTGTGCTTTACCTCTTACCCTGTAAGCTACCCCTTTTCTGCATCACCAATTATATCCTCCTCCGGAGGTCTTGAGAACTGTACCCCCTTGTGTCGTTTCATTTATCCCAGCCGTTGTGTCCTTTCCATCATTGATTTAGCGTAGCGCGATTCGGCCAACGTTCGAGTGGAATCGGGTGAGTTGGGCGGGATCGGGTTCTAATCGGGGAGTAACTGTTCGGACGCGGTAATACCAAACCGCTCGGTAAACTAACATCTAAAACCGCGTCTGTAACAATTGGTGTCAGGAGTGGGATTCGAGGCCCGACCAAATTTTGAAAAAAAAAAAACGAATAGAGGAAAAAAAAAAATTTGGTCAAAATTTGGAGCGGCCGAAATTTGTTTTGTTTTACGAAACTCGAATTTTGCAAGTCGCGCTATGGCGGATCAAGACGGCTGGGGTCCGGTAGGGGAGAGTGAAGCAGGGTCGGTCCAGGACCAAATTGAGACACGTGAGGAGAGCGAAACAGCGGGGGTAGCAGACGCGCGAAATGGCGCCTCGCACATAGCTACGGCGGCCGCACCCGCTGCACAAGTGGGAGGGATGGCCCAGATGCAGGTCCTCATGGAGCAATTTATGGCGCAAATGCAGGCGTCCCTCAAACTGCAGAGTAACCAATTGGGGAACCGGATGGATGCTCAGGGTGAGCGATTGGAGGGCCAAATGGGGGTAATGAGGGACGAAGCGAGGGGTACCGGTGAGAAGTTAGACAATAATTTTGAGGAGTTAGACAAGAAAATTGGGAAGTTAGACAATAATTTTGAGGAGTTAGACAAGAAAATTGGGAAGTTAGACAATAATTTTGAGGAGTTAGACAAGAAAATTGGGAAGTTAGACAATAATTTTGAGGGGTTAGACAACGGGATAAAAGAAGTGAAAAATGGGTTAACGGGGGTAGAAAACAGAATGGCCGCTCAAGAGAATCAAATGGAAGGGATGCAAAAAGGGTTAGGTTATATTGATAGGGCCCTAGAAGATGACTTGGTGGCGACGAAGAGGGAATGTCAGATGGTACGTGAGGGACTGACAACGAGGTTGGACGAGGTGGTAGAGGTAATGGAGACGAAGGACCGGCAGGTGAGGACGCACATGGAAACGGTCAAGGTAGCCTTGGAGGACGAGCTTGAGGAGACGTACCGGGGAATAAAAGAGGTGAAGCACAAATTAGAAGAAGTGGAAGAAGGGATGAGCGAAATTAAGAAGCGACGGAGAGGGGATAACAAAGAGATAAAAGAGGAGATAAAAGAATTGGTCCAAAGTCTGTGTTCGGATCGTGATGATGTGCTCATTAACCGGATGAGGGATTCGCAGGTGATGGAGGAGAAGCGAAGAGAAAGAGGACCCGGTGTAAGTGGTGACCAATATGGTCGTGCGTATGATGCGCCAGGGGATTTAATAAGCTTGGGGGTCGAGATAGACCCGGGTGTTCGTGAGAGGCCGTTGGTGAAGTGTGCGACAGGTCTGGTGTGCGAAAGAGGAGGTGTGCAAGAAAGTCCGACTCTGGGGTGTGTGAGGAAAAAGTGTGTACCAAGGAGTGAGTGTGCTGGCGAGAGTGAGTCGGTCGTAGCGTGTGTGCGAGGGAGCACATGGGAGCGCGGTGTGGTGAGTGTTACAGAGGGTGTGACGGGAGAGTGTGCGCAGGAGTGTGCGCGAGAAAGGTGTGTGACGGACAGGTGCATGAGGGAAGAGTGCGCTGTCAGAAGTAAGGAAGAGTGTCCACCTGTGGTGAGTGTTACCGAGGGTGTAACTGGAGAGTGTGCGCGAGAAAGGTGTGTGACGGACAGGTGCATGAGGAAAGCGCATGCTGTCAAGAGTAAGGGTGAGTGCGCGACTGAGAGTGGAGGTGAGAGTAGTGAGAGTGAAACGGAGCGTGAGCTGGTTGTGACAGGTGGGCGAGGATGTACACCTGGGATGGAAGGATGCACACCTGGAATGGTAGAGCGTGTGTGGGAATGCACGCTGGAGTTGGTGGTGAGGCACGTGGTTGGGTGTGCGAATGAGAGCACACCTGTGATTGTCACAGAGGAGGTGACCGAGGAGGGGGCGCGAAGAGGTGTATTGGTGAGGTGTGCTACCAACGAGTGTGTGCCAAAGTGTTCGGTGGTCAGGTGTGTGACCAAGGCGGTGAGTGGAATGGGTGTACCGAGGTGTGTAAGGAAAGGTATGAGGGGCATGGAAACGGCTGGATGTGTGAGCAAGGAACGGGCTGCGGGGTGTAAGCATGCAGGTGAAGCATCGACATTAAACGGGTTAAAGGTTAGGTCGACTTTTAGCCGAAGCGGGCCCTCGGTGCGTGCCGGGTTTCGCGTGCCGCGAGAACCAGCGGGGATCCGAGCCACGGCGGGTTCGAAAGGACCGCCGTGCGCGATCCGTGCTGGGCCTCGCTTTGAACGGCCGCGTCCGTGCTCCACTAGGCGGAGCTGGCAGCCCGATAGAAAGGGTCGTCATGGCGACCACTTTTTGGTGAGACGTGCCGGCAGGTCGAGATCGGGCAATTGGATGGCTCCACGCCGAGGTGGTGCGTGGGATCTCGGCACGGGTAAGCCCCCGTCCCTGCACCGAGTGCCGGACGTATCCAGCCGCTGGCACAAAACAACCAGCATCCATTGCTTGGCTTTACGAAGCCGGGCTTTGGACAGGAATTGGCGCACCGAGAGGTATTAGTGAGTCGACTGGGTGATGAGGTTATTGTTTTGGACCCAAAATTAGAGAAAAACAAAATTTGATGATTGGCAGATGATGGGCAGTGATTGGCAAATTTTTAATTTGTTGAAATTTGACGTGCAAAATTGATAGTGAGAGACCCCCGATGTGGTGGGATGGCAAATCCACCATCCTTCCCATGTGGGGGGCAAAGGAGCAATAGCTTGTGGGGTGTATGGCAGTGAAAACTAGCCCGGGTGGGTTAGGATATGGTGTGTAGGGATCTAGCGAAGATGACCTTAGGTAACGTTAAGTTTAGTTAGTGACTGATACCTGTAGTGGGGACGCAGGTAGATTAGTATGGATGATAATGACGAGGGAGCGCAATAGTTTAAAGGGACGACTAGGAAGCGCAAGTTTCAGAAGGGAGTAGTTAGCCGAGATGATGCCGTGTTTGTGAGAATTGAACAGGTGTGATTGCACAGGTGTGCAACTGGACAGGTGTGTGGAGCAGTGTATGAGTAGTGAGTGTTGTGGATCAGCGCGAATGCGCTTGGGGAGAGAAGGGTGCAGGTGGCACCAGGTGTGAGAGCACAGGTGTGCAGGTACAGGTGTGTGGAGAGAGTTGGAGTGAGTGGTACGGAGTGGTGTGCATGGTGCGAAGGTGTGGATGGGGGAAGAGTGGACCCCTTTCACGAGTACCCGGGGCGGGTAGTGTAAGTGTTAGGTAGAGGGTGCAGGTAAATTGTGGTTGGATATTGGCATTTGTGGTGCGGTTGCAGAATGGTGTTGTGAATGGGTGCATTAGTGTTGTGGAAATGGCTGGGCGTGTAGCCTGTTAGTGTGTGTAGTTGGTTGGGCACTCCACCACTGTGAGGATGTCGGCCAGGTGAGGCCGCAGGTGGGCTCTGGGAGCCGGTAGTTGTGAGTGGGTGCCTGAGGATCCCGGGTGTGGATCGGGCAGCCCAGTGCCAGAGAGGGCACGGAGTGGGGAGAGAGCCAGAGGGCCTTCCCCTGGTAGTTAGGTTAGGGTAAGGAGCAGGTAAGCTCGGAGGCAACTGCAGTGGTGGAGGTGTGCAGGTGGGTAGACCCACTGGGAGAGGTACACGTCGCAGCCCAGAAATTGTACGAGGGCACCGGGAGATGAATCGGGGGAGTGAGACCCCAAATTGAAAAGCACCACAGTTCGGCCAATGGGAATTGGTTTTTAGAACCCATAGTGTAAGAGGGCCAATGGTTTGGCCGGAGGAAGACCCCGGGTAGTGTAAAGTTGTTAAAGTCATTTAGGAGATAGTTAGGATTGATGAACCTGTCGCACCATACGCAGCCACTTGCCTGTGGTGATGATGATGACTCCACACCTGTGTTTTCTTTGTTTTGTGCAGGAAATGAGATTGCTGTGAGGATTTGTGAGACGCATCACGACGTGGATGAGACATTGGGGTGATTCCATCTCTCCCTCCCTAGGAGGGACTGATGATGAATTGGTGATGGCAAATTTTGATGTTCAGTTGGAGATGGCAAATTTTGATGAGAGTTGAAAATGGCAAATTTGATTGGTTAGGAGGGAGAGAAGACGAATTTGGTATATGGGAGGAACGGGGAAGACAGTAGGGATGTTTGTTGATTTGTAAAGTAGATGTTTATGAGTAGTGTAGTGTTGTGTGGATGCAGTAAGGGGTAAGGGAGGGGCCATGTAGGTTACCTGGTGGGGGGGGGGCGTACGATAGGAACGTACCTGTCTCACCTGGTTCCCATGTGCCCCCAGTGTGCATTACCTTACATTGCGTGCACTTTTGCGCCCTTACCACCTTACTCACTTGTCTGCTTCTTTTGTCTCCCACCTCCGAGGATCTGGCTTTGGGGTAGAGAGAGAGGAGAGAGAGGTGCTGGCTGCGCAGTTGTGGGCCTGCACTTTCGCTGTTCGCTGCCTGGATCGGTACACCATATGGACCGCAATGTTTGTGGCCACCCACAATGGACCGCAGTTCGTTTGCGGCCAAGCACCACCCGGGGATGGACCTATGGATCAACGTGGCACCTATGCCATACAGGTGAACCACTAATAGTTAACACCACCAAGTGCACCACAAGAAGAGCAAGAGACACCTGCAGGGTTAGGGGTTGTTGAAGTTATTTTTATTCCAATGAACAATGGTGACTGCACCGATTGGTGGTGGGGTGGTGCTGTTGATGCTCGGGAAGGGTGCTCTGCACGTTATTAAAGGCCGTCGGCCACAGAGCACTCGTGGGTTGGTGTATCGATGTTGGCAAGCGCGCTCTCTCTATGCATAACATCTGCATGTGTTCCTCCAAAAACAGGTCCTGGATCGTAGTGTAAATAGCAGCGTAGTCTTGTAAATAATGCTCCCTACCGGCTGTATGTTTAGTTTGAGGATTCTTTCCGGATTCGGTTATCCTGTGGGTGTGTTTCTGAGAGGAGAAGGGTGCAACGTCGCAGGGGGACATATTTACTCATTTGTGAATATCTATAAAACTGTCGCACTCAGGGTAGAGTTAATAGTAGAGGGAACTACATTGCGTGCCACACTAAAGTAGGTAAAAATTTATCGGGTCGGGACGCCCCGAGGGTAGAGAAGGGTGCAATGTTGCGAATATGGAATTTGACCTCCATATCCGCTTGTAAATATTCCCCTATCTTCTCCGATACTCCCCAACTCTCCCCTTACCCCATTCCCTAGTCCCATTGTCTGTAAACAACACCCATTAGAGCCGATCTTCCCCTTCATTCCCCCATTAAATGTCGTGCCCAGGTCCCCCGCACCACACGTAGACAATTATAGGACATCTTGCTAGTTATTCTTAATCTATGTCAGTTAAGGACTTGTTTCCATTAATTATGACTCTTCGTTGCACCAGAATGTGATGATATGGCACCAGTAGGAGTTTAGGACCTTCCCATACCTCCCCGCATCTCTTCCCATCATCTCAAGCTCCAACAACAACCACAACAACAGCGGCTTTGCGTCCTCACTCCGGCTCGGTTGGCCGCCATTGAACATGTGCTCGACGGGGTTACCCAGAAGGGGGCTCCCTGTCGGCCCCTCGTCAAGGGCGGAGCCGGTAACCCCCGCACCCAATGAGAAGCCATGGGCCGATGCCATATGGGGCGGAGCTAACGAGCGAGGGCGTGACTCCCCGCCGGATATACGCGGCCCCGCGCCGGACGTGACGGGAGATGCGCCCCGAGCTTGGAAGGACAAGACGCCACCCTCCCGAGCGCTGAGCGACCTCCCCGGCATCTCCACCAAAGTCGCGACCCACGAGCGCTGAGCGACCTCCCCGCATCTGCTGGACACCACCGTACGTGATTCTGTCCCTGAGCCAAGGTGCACCTTGTGCAATCGACTGCCTGTCCTTCCTTGCCATCAATCCCCGTGTAAGTCAGTCTTGTCCCGTTTGTCTGTGGTCTGTCTGGGATAGATAAGACTGTGTCTAAGTGCCCATCTTTTCTGTGCTTTACCTCTTACCCTGTAAGCTACCCCTTTTCTGCATCACCAATTATATCCTCCTCCGGAGGTCTTGAGAACTGTACCCCCTTGTGTCGTTTCATTTATCCCAGCCGTTGTGTCCTTTCCATCATTGATTTAGCGTAGCGCGATTCGGCCAACGTTCGAGTGGAATCGGGTGAGTTGGGCGGGATCGGGTTCTAATCGGGGAGTAACTGTTCGGACGCGGTAATACCAAACCGCTCGGTAAACTAACATCTAAAACCGCGTCTGTAACAATATATATATATATATATATATATATATATATATACACACACATACAGGAAGTACATATCATATATTCGGTGCATATATATCTTCATATATATATATATATATATATATATATATATATATATATATATATATATATATTGTTACGGTACGCGGTTAAAGATGTTATATTTGCCGAGCGGAGGCTCCGCGACCGAACAGTTATTCCCCGACTAACCCGATTCAACCCCAAACGTTGGCCGTATCGCACCGCAGCTGCTCAAAATGGAAAACTCTAAAGCGACCGAATGCAAAGAGGAAGAAGACGTACAGAAGCGTAACTGGGTTTATTATTTACACACATATAAGCAAGAAGAAAGCAGTCACGTTTATTTACAGGGACATGAGACGCAGGTGACACAGTGAAATGTGAAGTGTGTGACACAGTGAAGCTTATACAGACTTAATTACCTACCCAGGACAGAACAAACAAAGACGACTCACACGGGGAATGATGACTGGAATTGGCTGGAAGGAGAGGAAAGTCCACTGGGTCCGGCAGCACAATCCGCACGTTGGGCAGCCGCCGTTCCTTCGCGGCCCTGCTCCGAACTGCCGTCCAGGCCGCTAAGCGGCTGGCGAGCGTTGTTGCTGCTGCTGCTTTAGACGCTGCCGCTCACGAGCAAGGTGACGAATAGCAGGCTTGGTGCTTCCTTGGATGATCTCTGCTTGTTGGACCTCACAACTCAGCTCTTTCTTGGACCCTCTCTCTTCTCAGCTCATCTGCCTTGGACCTTTTTGCGACTCTCTTAAAAGCTCCTCTCCTTTCTCAGCCCATCTCATGTCTCTCCCTCCTTGTCTCAACTGCTTGGACTCCCTCTCGTCTGCTCTTGGGAACGCCCCGCTGGCGGGTTATATAGGCCCCGCCCCTCAACCTTTTCGAACCTCCCCCAAACGTTCTCTCTCCGCCCTCTCAAGCCAAACCCCTTGTTCATGGTTGGTCGAGTGGGGCTGGCTCACTCCTCCCCTCCCTGACGAGGTGGGGACCCGCCTTTCTTCACCAACCCTGCCTCGTGGTCAATGGCGGCAATTGGAGGGGATGTAATTGGCAATGGCGATCGAGGCCTGGCAATGACGAAAGGGGAAATGGAGGTTTTGGGAATGGGAACGAAGGGAATCTATCTCTTTCACTGGTGCAATGGAGTATTTCAATTAATGGGAGACACAGCCTTACCCTAAAACACATAATAAGATATAACTATCGAACAGGGGTATTCTATGATTGGCTGACGTGTATGCTTTTGGACTAATTATGGGACGCCCTTTGACCTTTACACAACTCCGGAGGCAGGAGGCGCAGAATAAACAATAATAATAATAAAGCACACAATAAAAAAAATACAGTCCTCATATCCGCAAAACTGCACCCTCCTCCCCTTAGGCACGGCCCGGGCCTACAACTTTTATTTAGTGTGACACGTAGGTGTAGTTCCCTCTACTTTTAACCTGACCCTGAGTGCGACAGTTTTTAAAACATAAATAAATGTGTCCCGCTGCTCCATTGCACCCTGCCTAACAGACTTACGCCCACAGTTAACCGAATTGCGGAATGGTCTTCAAACTACACACTGACGGTGGGGAGCATTATTTACAATGACACTACTTTTATTTACAAGACTAACCCAGGACCTGTAATTGTTCTTTCTGGGGGGAGACAGTCTGCTCTGCATCGACGCACCATGAAAGCACCCAAAAACGCACCAATACACCCCCAAGCACCAATCGGTACAGTCATCACTGTTCATCAATGTTCAATAATAAAAATAACCAAACAACCCCTAACCCTGCAGGTGATCTCTTGCTCTTCGGCTCCCTCTGCTGGCTATTACTATTTCTTCCAGTTGTTGTCTTCCTTTCATTTTCTTACTGGTGGCCTATTTGCAATAAAGCTTGCCCAAACGTGTCCATTTTATTTATTTTATTTATGGCCCACAGGGCCGACTACATGTGGTTCACCTGTGGGGCATCGGTGCCCTGTGGCCAAGGTCCGCCAGCAAGATTTCGGGCCCTCATGGCCGGTTCCAGCAGAGGGGCCATGCCCCAACCCATGGGGTCCATAAGTGGTGCTCGGCCACCGACATGTGGTCCATAATGTGATGCATCGATGCAGACAGCTGGTTCTGGGAATTCCGGGCGCACAATGGAGGACTCACGCACGCTCCCCTCGGCGCCCAATGGCGCACAGGTCATGTGGGAGACAAAAGCGGGAAGACAAATGAGCGAGGGGTAAGGTCACAAGGGTACACATCAATAAGGCAATGCAAAGCGAAATGCGTATGGAGGGCGAAGTGAGAAAGCTCGTCCCTACCGTACGTCACCCCCTTGTCACCTACACTACCCTTGCCCTTACCCCATATGTACAAAAATCTACACATTTACCAATCCGTCGCTACCGTCCCGTCTTCCCCATATTTCCCATACCAAATTCGTCACCACAATCCCTCTATCCAAAATTTGCCATCACCCAATTCGTCATCAACCCTCATAAGGAGGAAGAGATGGAACAATAAAGCACAATGTCACACCCACGTCATGATGCGTCTCACAATCCAAACATTTGCATCATAAATAATTAAACATGGCATGGTGTGGAGTACCTGTCACCTTAGGTGAGTGGATGCAGATGGTGCGAGGAGACTTCCTAATCCTAACTATCCTCTAAATGACTTTAACACACTTTACACTACCCGGGGTCTCTCCCTGCCAATCCATTGGCCAACTTACACTATGGGTTCTAAAAACCAATTCCCATTGACCAAACTGTGGTGCTTCTCAATTTGGGGTCTCACTCCCCCGATTCATCTCCCGGTGCCCTTGCACAATTTATGGGCTGTGACGTGTAGCTCTCCCAGCAGGTCTACCCACCTGCACACCTCCACCACTGTAGTTGCCACCCGAGCTTACCTAGCTCCTCACCCTAACCTAACTAACTGGGGAACGCCCCTCCTGGCTCTGTCACCCCACTCGGTGCCCTCTGGCACTGGGCTACCGGGGTCCGTCCTCCGGATCCTCGGGCCCCATCCACAACAACTCTACCGGCTCCCAGAGCCCACCTGCGGCCTCACCTGGCCGACATCCTCACAGTGGTGGAGTGCCCAAACCAACTACACACACTAACAGGCTACACGCCCAGCCATTTCCACAACACTAATGCACCCATCCAATCGCCATTCTTCCACCCGCACCACAGATGCCAATATCCAACCACAATTTACCTATACCCTCTACCTAACACTTACACTACCCGCCCCAGGTATTCGTGATGGGGGTCCACTCTTCCCCCATTCACACCTCTGCACCATCCACTCCACTCCACAGTTTCCATCCTACTCACTCCACGACCATCCATTCCAATACTCCATATACTCCACACTCCATGTATTTCACACAACCATTCTCCATACACCTGTTGTTGCACACCTGTGCAATCACACCTGGTGCCACCTGCACCCTCCTTCTCCCTGGACCATTTGGTCAACACAATACACATCACCATCACCATCACCATCACTCAAACACTGCTCCATACACCTGTTCAGTTGCACACCTGTGCAATCACACCTGTTCAATCACACCTGTTCCTTACACACTGCTCAATACACTTCTATACACCTCCAACACTCACACGGCATCATCTGAACTACCTGTTGCCCTGCTAACTTAGTGCTCCACGTCTTCCCTTTAAACTAAGCACATACCACGTCATTATCATCCAAACTACCCTCTCTATGTCCCCTGCTACCTGTCCAATGTAGCTACCTAACCTTACCGTTACCTAATGTCAATCTTCTAGGGCCCTACACATGATATATCCTAACCCTCCCGGGCTCGTTTTCACTGCCATCAACCCCATAACACTAGTGCTCCTTTGCCCCCCCCCCCCGCTGTGAGGGATGGTGGATTGGCCATCCCACCACATCGGGGGATCTCTCACTATTAATTTTGCTCGTCCAAATCCAACAAATCAAAAATTTGCCAATCAACTAATTTTGCCTTTTTCTAATTTTGCATCCAAAACACTAACCTCATCACCCGTCTACTTATTAGATCCTCTCGGTGCTCCAATTCACGTCTACAGCCCGGCTTCGTAAAGCCGAGCAATGAACGCGGGTTGTTTGGCGCCGGCGGCTGGATGCGTCCGGCACTCGGTGCAGGGAAGGACGCTTACCCGGGCCGAGATCCCACGCACCACCTCGGCGTGGAGCCATCCAATTGCCCGATCTAGACCTGCCGGAACGCTTTAACAAAAAGGGGTCGCCATGACGACCCTTCCTATCGGGCTGCCCGTTCCGCCTAGCGGAGCACGGACACGGCCGTTCCAAGCGCGGCCCAGCGTGGATCACGTACGGCGGTCCTTTCGAACTCGCCGTGTTTCGGATCCCCGCTGGTCCTCGCGGCACGCGAAGCTGCCCGACGCGCACCGAGGGCCCGATTCGGCTAAATGTCGTTCTAACCGCTAACCCGGTTACCGTCGATGCCTCACCTGCATGCTTACACGCATACGCTACCCCTTTCACCCTCACTGAGCTCGATGCTCCAACGCCGCCCGTACACCCCGCAGCCCGTTCCTTGCTCATACATCCAGCTGTCTCCCTGCTCTTGGTCATTGCACCTTCTCTTACACACCCAGGTACACTCATTTCACTCACAGACTTGGTCACACACCTGACCACCATACACCTTTGCACACACTCGTCGGTCGCACACCTCACCAACACACCTCTTCGCGCCCCCTCCTCGGTCACCTCCTCTGTGACAATCACAGGTGTGCTCTCACTCGCACACCCAACCACGTGCCTCACGACCAACTCAAGTGTGCATTCCCACACACGCTCTACCATTCCAGGTGTGCATCCTTCCATTCCAGGTGTACATCCTCGCTCACCTGTCACAACCAACTCACGCTCCGTGTCACTCTCACTACTTTCACCACCACTGTTGACAGCGCACTCACCCTCACTCTCGACAGCACACTCTTTCCTCATGCACCCGTCCGTTACACACCTTTCTCGCGCACACTCTCCCGTTACATACTCTGTAACACTCACCACAGGCGTGCATTCTTCCTTCTTTTGACAGCGCACTCTTTCCCCATGCACACGTCCATTACACACCTTTCTCGCGCATACTCTTGCGCACACTCTTTCGTTACTTCCTCCGTAACACTCACCACAGGCGTGCATGCTTCCGTTACATCCTCTGTAACACTTCTCACTACGCGCTTCCATGTGCTCCCTCACACACGCGCTACGACCGACTCGCTCTCGACAGCACACTCACTCCTCGGCGCGCACTTTTTCCTCACACACCCCATGGTCGGACATTCTCGCACACATCTTTTTTTGCACACCAGACCTGTCGCACACTTCACCAACGGCCTCTCACGAACACCCGGGTCCACAACAACCCCCACGCCGACTGAAGCTCCCCTCACATCATGTACATTTCCACGTATATCGCCACTCACCTTGGCAGCTCGTCTCCGCACCTCCTTTGCCACCTGCAACTCTTTATTTGGTTAGAGAGCATCACATTATGAGTTGAGCACCGACCTTGTACATACTCCATCACTTCCTCCCTTATCTCCTTTTTAGTTTCCCTCCGTCTCTTCTTAATTTCACTCACCCCTTCTTCCACCTCCTCTAATTTTTCCTTTACCTCCTTCATCTCCCTGTGCGCCTCCTCTATCTCTTCCTCTAACGCCACTTTAACCGTTTCTATGTGCATCCTCACCTCTCGGTCCTTCGTCTCCATTACTTCTGTCACCTCCTCCAACTTCTTCGTCAACCCCTCATGTACCATCTGACATTCCTTTTGTGTCGCTATTAATTCGTTCTTAATGTCTTTTTGTGTCGCTTTTAACCCCCCGATTTATTGCCGTGTTCTTTTCCACCTGGTCCACTAGTTCCTTTTGTCCCACTGTCAGCTGTTCTACTCCCTTCGTCAGACCCTCTATTCCCCCCTGTAACCTAGCCGTATTATTCCTCACCTCTTTCTCTATACGCTTTTCACCTCGCTTTACCTCCTCGCGTACCCCCGAGACCTCCTCACTTACACCTCGTCGTATCTCCTCTTTCATCTCCTCCCTCTCTTTTGTAGATGCCACCCTCATCTGTCCCAATTCATCCCTCTGAGCATCCAGTTTGGTTTCTACCCCGATTCTCACCTCCTCTATCTGGTTCCCCATCTGTTCGATTTCCCGGGCGGATTGCTCCCCTATCTCCCGCAATTTGTCTTCCATCCTATTTTCTAACCCCATTAACCCGTTTTTCACCCCCTCTAACTGATTCTCCTGGGCAGCCATTCTATTTTCCACCCCCGTTAACACATTCTTTACCTCTTTTATCCCATTGTCTAACCCCTCAAAATTTTTTTCTAATCCCTCACCGGTACCCCTCACTTCGTCCCTCATTACCCCCAATTGCTCACTCTGAGCCCTCGCTTCGTCCCTTATTTGCTCACTATTAGTCCTCGCTTCGTCCCTTATCCGCTCACCCTGAGCATCCATCCGGTTCCCCAAGTCCTTCCTCAGGTCTTCACTTGTCTGGACCATGAGCGCCCTTATTTGTATCATAAAGAGGTCCCAATTCACCGGTGCTGCTACGGTCACGGGCGCCGCCAGATTTGGTGCCGCTGTAACCGCGTGCGCCAAGGCGCCATTTTGCGCGCCCGTAACCTCGTGCGCGAGAGCGCCATTTTGTGCATCTGATACCCCCTCAACCACATTGCCAATGTTCTCCTCTACTTCGTCCCTCTGATCCTGGGTTACTCTTAACCCCTCCTCTAGCTCACCCACCGGCATCCGATCGCCTTGACCAGCCATGGCGCGATTTAAAAATTCGGGTTTTCCTTTAAAAACAAAACAATTTCCAACTGCTTGTAATTTTGAGCACGTTAAGCGCGCTTCGGGCCTCGTATCCCACTCCTCGACACCAATTGTTACGGTACGCAGTTAAAGATGTTATATTTGCCGAGCGGAGGCTCCGCGACCGAACAGTTATTCCCCGACTAACCCGATTCAACCCCAAACGTTGGCCGTATCGCACCGCAGCTGCTCAATATGGAAAACTCTAAAGCGACCGAATGCAAAGAGGAAGAAGACGTACAGAAGCGTAACTGGGTTTATTATTTACACACATATAAGCAAGAAGAAAGCAGTCACGTTTATTTACAGGGACATGAGACGCAGGTGACACAGTGAAATCTTTAGCTTATACAGACTTAATTACCTACCCAGGACAGAACAAACAAAGACGACTCACACGGGGAATGATGACAGGAATTGGCTGGAAGGAGAGGAAAGTCCACTGGGTCCGGCAGCACGATCCGCACGTTGGGCAGCCTCCGTTCCTTCGCGGCCCTGCTCCGAACTGCCGTCCAGGCCGCTAAGCGGCTGGCGAGCGTTGTTGCTGCTGCTGCTGTAGACGCTGCCGCTCACGAGCAAGATGACGAATAGCAGGCTTGGTGCTTCCTTGGATGATCTCTGCTTGTTGGACCTCACAACTCAGCTCTTTCTTGGACCCTCTCTCTTCTCAGCTCATCTGCCTTGGACCTTTTTGCGACTCTCTTAAAAGCTCCTCTCCTTTCTCAGCCCATCTCATGTCTCTCCCTCCTTGTCTCAACTGCTTGGACTCCCTCTCGCCTGCTCTTGGGAACGCCCGCCGGCGGGTTATATAGGCCCCGCCCCTCAACCTTTTCGAACCTCCACCAAACGTTCTCTCTCCGCCCTCTCAAGCCAAACCCCTTGTTCATGGTTGGTCGAGTGGGGCTGGCTCACTCCTCCCCTCCTGACGAGGTGGGGACCCGCCTTTCTTCACCAACCCTGCCTCGTGGTCAATGGCGGCAATTGGAGGGGATGTAATTGGCAATGGCGATCGAGGCCTGGCAATGACGAAAGGGGAAATGGAGGTTTTGGGAATGGGAATGAAGGGAATCTATTTCTTTCACTGGTGCAATGGAGTATTTCAATTAATGGGAGACACAGCCTTACCCTAAAACACATAATAAGATATAACTATCGAACAGGGGTATTCTATGATTGGCTGACGTGTATGCTTTTGGACTAATTATGGGACGCCCTTTGACCTTTACACAACTCCGGAGGCAGGAGGCACAGAATAAACAATAATAATAATAAAGCACGCAATAAAAAAAATACAGTCCTCATATCCGCAACAATATATATATATATATATATATATATATATATATATATATATATATATATATATATATAGTTGCGGTTTTGGAATAAAGGTTAATTCCCCCTCTTAGTTAGTTGCACCACAACATGAAGCCTCGCGATAGTTCAGTTATTTCTTCGTAAATGTAAGCGCAGTCCTTTCCTGTGTTTAGTTTTGCGTTGAGTAGGCCAGTGAGCTTAGGTGTTCTTTTGGCACTTTGCTTTGGTGCTTTTGGTTTGGGCTGGAAATGCCACGTGGTAGGCCTTCAAGAAGTCTGGCAAGGCCGAAGGGACGAGCTGCAGGGGGAGTGGCAGGTAAGCAACGAGCCACCAATCAGGGCTCGAGTGGAGTGGCTTACCACTGCGGCAGGAGGCGGGGCTTGGAACATTCGGGTAAGATCGGGGAGGTGCCATATAAGGTCCTGCCCCGAGCCAATTAAGCAGAATGCACGAGAGAGAACGCACGAGAGAGAATGCACGAGAATGCACAAAAGGAGAGAGCTGTGAGAGTTCATCGGCGGCAGAACGGGTGAGATCAAGAACGAGAGACGAGGAGTGAAAGACGCCCAGCCCTGAACAAGTCAAAGTGCTTGAATTGACTGTTGTAATAGCCTCGTTGTACACGAACTTGCCCCGTGCCCTGTACCCTGCGCTCTACCGCTGTATTAATCGCGCGCTCGAGAGGACGACCCGTGCCGGGCCACAGACGCGCGATCTCCTCCTGCCTGCATTTCTCCTGAATACGTGCCGTGCCCGCCAGAGGGCTGCGAGCTGTCCAGGCGCGTTTGGCGCGCGAACCTGCTCTTCTTCCATTTCCCCATGTGAGTGATTGGGCCCGTGTCTGGGATTATAAATTAAACTGGTTAAGCTTCTGCTCTGTGTCCCCCTTTCCTTATTCCTGAATCATTGTACATAATAGTGTAAATAAATCATGTTCTTCCTCTGATTTGACCGTCCTGTCCCTTCCATCCATTGGCTTCGCATGGTTCGAATAAAACCGCTCGAATCGGGTTCCAATAAAAGTAACAGCACGAGTCACATGATACGCATACCGCTCGGGCATACTCGATTAAGCGTGGCTTGTGCGAGGCTCGATCCCCGCTTTCGTGGCAGCGTGGGTTAAATGTACGAGCGAATTTGTCCCGATACCCTTTTTCACGTTTGCCCGGAAGTGGCGATTCGGTCTTGTGGACCCGAAGACCCAGGGGGAAAAAGGGGTTTAATCCCCCCTTTGTAACGGGAACGGGCTTCCGGAGATCCGCAACAATTTGGTCGTGAGGAGTGGGATATAAACCCTAAAAAATTTTTGGACAAATTAGCCGCAGCAAATTGATGTCTGGGAGTGTGAGATAATTTGACCTAGCTTGGACCTGAGCCTGATAATTGGACTGATAAATTGGACCTGAGCTTCACGTGCTCAAAATTACGAGCGGACAAAATTTAGTGTTAAAAGCCAAATTAAATTTGTACCATGGCTGGCCAAGGCGGTCAAATGCCGGTGGGAATAATAAAAGAAGAGAAACTGATGACCCAGGACCGGCAGGGACAGTTGGTAGTGGAAGCTGAAAAGGGTGCGGCAGTAGGTAAATAAAATGGCGGCGCCTCGCACGTGGCGGCGGCGGAGGCCAAACCCGTTGTGCAAGTGAGTTCCAACATGCAGTTACTCATGACACAAATCTTCGCACAAACAAAAGAAATGAAGGAAGGGTTGAAAAACAAAATGGATACCCAGATAGAAGAGTCAAAAAGGGAAAAATGGAGGTGTGACATGGAAAAGATGAGGGAGGAATACAGAAGGGACATGAAAGAGGCAGGGGAGGAGATAGGGCGCATGTTGAGCGAGAAGTTCATGGTGGCACGTGACGAGGTGAAGCGGTACGAGGAATGCATGGAGAGCGAGCTTGAGCAGAGGACAGCTAAATTGACAGGGGCTATGGGAGTAGCGACACGGGAGGGTGTAGAGGAGCCGACGATCGTCGAATTGGACAAATACATTTTGGGGGCACCGGCGAGGGTTGAGTTGGAAAAGAAAATTTAATGGGCGCCACGTCCAGGGAGGTTGGCTACAGTACCATGGGCCTTAAACTTCCTGATAACATTTCGTACGGTGGACACAGGAACATCAAGGTCTCTGAAGATGGACTTGCAGCCTTGAGATTGTCCATGCTTGGCTACAATCTTGTGTCTGACCTCCTCAGACAATTCTTTGGTTTTCTTTCTTTTCTCCATGCTCATTGTGGTACACACCGTGACACAAAACAGCAGAATGACTCCTTTTCTCTATTCAAACTGGTTGAATGAGTGATTTTTATATCGCAGGCACCTGCAACTCACCACAGGTGAGTTCAATTCCAATGTAAAGGAGAATCCACCTGTTTGAATTCTAATTATTTCTAACAACTTCTAAAAGGTGCCAATAATATTGTCCGGGCCGTTTTAGCATTTCTGTGTGGAATAAGCTAAGATTTATTAATTTTTTCTGCTTTTTTTGTTTTGTTCCACTGAAAACCAAAGAAATACATTTGTTGATACCAAAATATATTTTAAATTCAACGTTTTTCTTGAAGACATTGTGCGTTATTTGAAAAAGGTGCAAGGTTGCCAATATTTTTGCCACAACTGTATATATATAAGAGTAGACGAGTTATTGCCAGCACCCACAAATTATAGAAATACCTGCCACCTTAATATGAACTTCAGGCATGGCCAATAGGTCCGTGAAAGACTTGGGCTGAAAACTTTCTCCGGCCGACTCCATACGAAGGTCGGAATAATTAGGGCCGTTAAAGTAGAGTGCTGGTGGTAGTACTGGTAGTTGTCGTAGTCATAGTAGACCGAATACGCCTATAATTGTAACAGCAATGCACAACGATGTATATGAAATGTAATGGAGATATAAACGTTATGTGATGGAGGACAGCATGAAATTGTGGGAAATCGGAATCTCATTTTAAACAACTTGCTGTGATCTGCAGGTGGCGTGAGAGTGTAACTGGCAATAGATGGTTTGCGCTTTCCGTATACGTCATGGAACCTCATTTCCATAGTAACCGACAACGATGGAACCATAGTGCAATATCACTGCTTTGTTTCCATCTCCATGATGGAACCATAAATGTAATATTAATGCTTCGTTTCCATCTTCCAGTGCATCTTGGTGATGGAGCGCAAAACCCATTGCACGATACGAGGAGCGTTCAAAAATTGGAATACCCACAACGATCCATGGGGAAAAAAAGTTTCAGGAGGCAAAAATATTAATAAAAAAGACATTTGCGGTATTTATACATTTTCTTGTGTTTTGGAAAATAAAAATACAAACTGGATATTTGTGAGTGATATCGTTGCGGAAACATTTTTGAATGCTCCTCATATAGAACCATACGCTCGTTTACATGCAGACACATACCAACCGATGAATCCGAGGCAGGGGGAGTAATCTCTTAACAAATATGAACAATATTCCACACGAGGAAAGGAAAATCTGGAAATTTTCCTTTCTGGAAAGGAAAACGACGAAAGGAAAAATTGAGATATCCGGCTACATATTGGTTTTAGCCCTATCACTCAATGGTGAAGAATCACTTTAAAATTATCTGATCCGGATTCGGATCTTCACCAATATCGAATCAGGTTTTCCTTGTCACATGCTCAACCTGTGCACCAAGTTTCGTCCGAATCCGTCCACAACTTTTTGAGTTATCGTGCTATATATTGGTTTTAGCCCTATCATTGATTGGGGAAGAATCACTTAAAATTATAAAATTATCTGATCCGGATTCGGATTTTCACCAATATCGAATCAGTTCTTCATTGTCAAATGCCCAACCTGTGCACCAACCTTCGTCCGAATCCGTCCCCAACTTTTTGAGTTATCGTGCTATATATTGGTTTTAGCCGGATCACTCAATGGTGAAGAATCACTTAAAAATGATCTGATCCGGATCTTCACCAAAATTGAAACAATTCTTCCTTGGCACACACCCAACCTGTGCACCAAGATTAGTCCGAATCCGTCCACAACATTTTAAGATATCCTGCTTTACGTATATTGGTTTTCGCCCTATCACTCAATGGTGAAGAATCACTTAAAAATTATCTGATCTGGATTCGGATCTTCACCAATATCGAATCATTTCGTCCTTGTCACATACCCAACCCATAAATATCTTGTTCACAGACAAACAGACATGGGTGAAAACATAACCTACATGCACCTTCGGTAGCGGAGGTAACCGGACGATTTGATTGGCTCATATTGTTCCTCCAAACTTCACAGCTCATTTTGATTTCACCATTTTGTGCTCAGGAAAAACATTGCAAAACTTCTACCTGGGAATTCGGGAAGCATAAATATTAACATAATGTCCACCAAATCACACAAGGATTTATTGACGATTTATTTACGACTCACTGGGGAGGGGTGGGGGGGTCATGGAGGTGGATTATGGAGGGACGTGCCAGAGAAAAGGTGCCGCACCTGCATGCTTTTTGCGATCCCCGAGCACCTGCGCCCCAGGATTCGGCTCTCCGTTGGAAATTACAGATGTCGTGCCCGTGGATGACAGCGCTGAGCGAGGTGCTTATCGCCGTAGACCAAATAGAGCTCCTGTGACGGACAGACGCTCAGGGCCGGAGTTAAATTGTGAGGTAAAAGCCATTTGGCCGAAGCCTCATGTCATTAGCAGAACTAAGAAGCAGCCGTGAAATTACACACCTGCACGACGTCCTCGCCTCTTAAAACAACACGTATGATTTGGTGGACGCGGACTTGAGAAGAATTCCGACGTTGGTGGATTACAGGTGAAGATCACGAGCCGAGATGGAAGTTCCGTGGTCGGGCAGGTGCGTGAGACCTGCGCTTAACGCTAAACTTGTTTGGTCTGTGGCCCAAGTTTCAGATTATGCCGTCACTTTGTGACGTGCAGGTAACAAAATGCCGGTGTTTTGGGTCGGATTCGCTTGGGAGACGTTTATCAATAACAACGATTTCTCGTAAACTCGAGTGATCGTTCAAAACCAGCGATTAATATACACTTAACTTCACACGTGTCTACACGGTGAGTTTTACCTGTTTGTGAAGGAGCAGTGTGATCAACCGTTTTAAACGAAAAGGATCTTTCGAACGCAAAGTTGAGACTATAAAGGTCCAGTCATGTCCTGTTTCACAGTCACATGACTCTCTTGATGGTGAGGAAAGCTCAACATCCAGGATGATTGACTCTTTTAACTCATGAACCATACTTTAAAATTTGCAATTTTTACACAGAAATGTTTGCAAAATAATTCAAAATGAAATGCAGAAATATCTAATTTACATAAATATTCGACCCCCTGGGTCAATACTTTGTAGAAGCGCCTTTGGCAGCGATTACAGCTTTAAGTGTTCTTGGGTATGTCTGTTATCAGCTTTGCACATCTGGATTTGGGGAGTTTCTCCCATTTTTCTTTGAAGATTTGCTCAAGCTCTGTCAAGTTGGATGGAGAGCGTCAGTGAACAGGAATCGTCAAGTCTTTCCACAGATTCTCAATGGGATTCCAGTCTGGGGTTTGGCTAGGCCACTCAAGGACTTTCGCGTTCTTGTTCTGAAGCCATTCCAGTGTTGCTTTGGCTGTATGCTTGGGGTCATTGTGCTGTTGGAATGTAAATCTTCACCGCAGTCTGAGGTCATTTCCACTCTGAAGCAGATTGTCCTCAAGGATTTGCCTGTATTTGGCTCCATTAATTGTTCCTTACAATTAAAGTGAGCCTTACAAGTCTCCCAGTTCCTCCCGCCTTACAAGTCTCCCAGTTCCTCCCGCTGAAAAGCATCCCCATAGCATGATACTCCCACCACTATGCTTCACGGAAGACATGGTGTTAGGGAACTGAGCTCGGTTTCTGCCAGACGTAGCACTTTGCAATCAGGACAAAGAGTTCAATTTTCGTCTCATCAAACCACAACATCTTTGCCTCGTGCTCTCATTGAAAAATCCAGGCATGCTGTCACGTGTCTTTTTCTCAGGAGTGGACATTATGGGGTATTATGTGTAGATCAGTAACAAAAAATCTCAATTCAATCAATTTCAAATGCAGGCTGTAGACAAAATGTGAAAAATTCAGAGGGTGTGAAATACAGCACTTTCTGGTGGTACTGCATATACCAATAAGGACCAACAACAAGGTACTTTGGTGCAGGAGGAAGCAATTCGGCCCATCATGTGTGCACTGCACCAACCCCAGAAAGCCAGGTGTTGGTTTAATAGTTAAGGTGGCTGGCTTGAGATCTTAGGGTCCTGAATTTGAGCCCCCGTCATGCTGTTGAATTAACACCAAGTGGGTTGACTCAACCTGTCATCCTTCTGAGGTCGGCAATATGTATACCAGATGACTGGTCATGGAGAGGCATTGCATCAGCCACGTCCCCAGAAAATGATGCAACCAGCAGCCAAAGGCTGCACACGAAGCACCACCAACCCCAGAAACCATCACTCATCCACACAAGCTACATACAAGTTCTGCCAACATCCCTGTACCCCTTCATCTCCTATCGAATTCCAATTTTGACCTAATCTACTGTTGGCATGACCGTATGGGCTGGCACACTCCCCTCTTATCTGTCTAGACTTGGCACGAATCCCAGCCAGTTGTTAACTGTCATCCTGGTGTTTCACAGGCAGGGTGACTCATCAATGTGTGTATGGACATTAACCTGGGAGTGCCGTTGGCCTTAATTGATTGACGATAAAGTACTCATGGGGTATTTGATGCAAATTAAGCGAATTATCAATCACACCCTGAACAAATGATCCAACCCCAGAAGGGAGGATTTAATTGGGGCCATTAAACTAGTAGTAGTAGTCGTTATAGTAGTAGTAGTAGAAGTAGTAGAAGTAGTAGTCGTCGTAGTAGTAGTAGTCGTAGTAGTAGTCGTCGTAGTAGTAGTTAGTCATCATCTTTCCAAGGATCGGGGAGACACAGTCCCTGAAAGACCCGCATCGTAGGCCGAGCCACACAGATTGTATTCCAGAATCCAGACTCAGTGTCGGTGTTGCACCTGCAGACCACTGGCTGAACATTTAATACTGAGGAAGTAGTGAGGTTGGACAAGCGTGGATGGGGTAAAGGAATCTATTTGGGAAAGAGTGGAGGCACCAGACGCTTAACAAGGGAGGTCTCGGCTTCGATTTATCCCATGATTGGACCGAGCACTTGGGAGGTGCCTTGTCGTCTGTCATGTGAGCAACAAAGGTCATGTGATACTCAACAGAACTCATCACGTGACACATAAGAGTGGAAATCCAACTGCGGTCGTTGCCAGTTGAAGGTGAACGAGTAACAGCTGCAAACGTGGTATATTGTGTCTAATTCCAGTATTTGATTTAATCTCGTATGTTTCGTTTTACGAAGCTGCAAAATCATTACCTGGAGCAAAGTGGTTGGAACTATGTTTGAAGATTGCTTGGCTTATAATTTTTCTAATTAAGTTTCCAATCCACTCTTCTCAGCCACCTTTGCTCGATCGCGGCTTTCAACAACTCTTGAGCGGTGACATTTTCAATCTTGATCTGGTTACTGTGCAATCTTGATCTGGTTGCTGTGAAATCTTGATCTGGTTGCTGTGCAATCTTGATCTGGTTGCTGTGCAATCCTGATCTGGTTGCTGTGCAATCTTGATCTGGTTGCTGTGCAATCTTGATCTGGTTGCTGTGCAATCTTGATCTGATTGCTGTTCAATCTTGATCTGATTGCTGTTCAATCTTGATCTGGTTGCTGTTCAATCTTGATCTGATTGCTGTGCAATCTTGATCTGATTGCTGCTCGATCTTGATCTGGTTGCTGTTCGATCTTGATCTGGTTGCTGTGCAATCTTGATCTGGTTGCTGTGCAATCTTGATCTGGTTGCTGTTCAATCTTGATCTGGTTGCTGTTCAATCTTGATCTGGTTGCTGTTCGATCTTGATCTGGTTGCTGTTCAATCTTGATCTGGTTGCTGTGCGATCTTGATCTGATTGCTGTGCGATCTTGATCTGATTGCTGTTCAATCTTGATCTGGTTGCTGTGCGATCTTGATCTGATTGCTGTGCGATCTTGATCTGATTGCTGTTCAATCTTGATCTGGATGCTGTTCAATCTTGATCTGGTTGCTGTGCGATCTTGATCTGATTGCTGTACGATCTTGATCTGATTGCTGTTCAATCTTGATCTGGATGCTGTTCAATCTTGATCTGATTGCTGTGCGATCTTGATCTGGTTGCTGTTCAATCTTGATCTGGTTGCTGTGCGATCTTGATCTGATTGCTGTGCGATCTTGATCTGATTGCTGTTCAATCTTGATCTGGATGCTGTTCGATCTTGATCTGGTTGCTGTGCAATCTTGATCTGGTTGCTGCGCAATCTTGATCTGGTTGCTGTGCGATCTTCATCTGGTTGCTGTGCGATCATCATCTGGTTGCTGTGCGATCTTCATCTGGTTGCTGTGCAATCTTGATCTAGTTGCATCCTCTTATGGACTCTTCCATTCCACTTGGTGTCTGGGGGGGACAAGAGGAAAATGGACTGGTCCAAGTTGGGGGGAAACGAACTTGTTATAATAGACTCGATGAAACAGTATAGACGGCACTGTCACCTGAGTTCAACCCCCCTGTCATGTAGTTGAATTAACACCAAGTGGGTTGACTCAGCCTTTCATCCTTCCAAGGTTGGCAAAATGAGCACCAGCTTACTGTGACACACAATTCCTCAAAAAAACAAAATATACCAAGATACAAAATATACCATGAAGGTACCCACCAGTCAGTCATCTGTGGAGGATTTCACATCAAATAACACTCATTAACCCTTTGTGAGCAGCATCTTGTATTTTTAAAATGTTCATTAAAAAATTACATTCTTTGGTCGTTTTCAACTATCCAGGCAAACCTAAACCAATAAACTAATTCGGTTTGGATTCGCGTTTACAACAACCAATAAACAACATCGGTCTAACGTTGGTCAATAGACGTCACAATTGCAACTGAAAAACAATGTTGGTCCAACGTTAGAAAATAGACGTCGCGTTTGCAACCAATAGACAACGTCACCCTGACGTCAACGACGTAACTGAGCAACCGATTGACCAAATGCCAACATTGGCCCAACGTTGTTGTTATCTGGGAGACACTTACAAGCAATGGTTAACCACTGTGCTATTTAAAACAACCGAACAATGAGGTGGCTCGAACCGTTTTGCCATAGGCACAACCATCATGGCTTCACCTGCCAACTTAAACTCATTGATGAAACATTGGTCGATATTCGTTTTCGACACAAAATGGCGGATCTGCTGCTCCAGATCTTCTTCCTCTGAGCGATGTATTTCATCAACCCAAAGTGGCAGCAATTCAAACAACCTTTTCAGGCTGCCCAAACAACGTTTGTTCTATCTGCCATGTCGTCTGTTTCAAAGGCAATGTCAAAGGACAAAGCGCATTGTGATATTCAATGGAAAAACAATGGAAGGTCGACCTCACCTGTTGAACTTTGCACGTACCATTCCTTATAGGGATTATACGAGTATTAAGGTGACATTTTTGGTTAAGGGGCAGGGGTATGGATTCAGACCTCTTGGAACCCTCAGAATCCACAAATACAATGGAAGGTCGACCGAAGTTGGTGAACTTTGCACGTACCACTCCTTATAGGGATTATATAAAGCTGACATTTTGTTTTCTGGGCAGGGGTATGGATTCAAACCTCTTGGAACCCTCAGCATCCCCCACCAGAGATTGCATCAGCTGAGTTTGTGGTTATGTGAAATTTTAAGTTAATTTTTATAAGTGACTGTTTTAGATATTTCACAGCATAACTTACTGCTTGGTAGACAAGACAATCTGCACAACTATTGGGGACGCCTCTTCACGGTGGTTGTACCCCCAATGCAAGTCGGGGGGCCAAATCTTCCTCATTCTTCCCAGCTGTCCGGATACGTCAGGGCAGCTTGGTTACGGTTAGAGTGCCGATCGGTCCCAGTGGACCGGCCCTTTCCTTCTTGTCTCTTTATTTCTTTCTCTCCCTCTCTAACTCTGTCCTGGCCCTGACTTTGTGAATGCGGGGGTACACCATCCTGGATGCGGGGATCTCTGGGTCGCTCCTGGGAGATTGATCGGCTGTCTCAATGCCACAGGCTTGTTCGAGAGGGCTATACAACAACAACACAATATGCTGGTAAAGGTTTTGGAAAATTGATCAGTAAATGTGTGGCCAGACAAGGCAGGCTACCAGAAGCTAAAGGGGGTATACAGTGGCCTGCAAAAGTATTCACCCCCTACCAATAATGCCACCTTTAGATGAATTACGAATTATGTCAAAACAGTTTTTCCAAATGAACTTTTTATTCATAACTGGAGAGATCACACTCAACACTGTTATAGTTGAAGTAGGTTACATGTCAGGAATACCTGCAAAAAGCATGTACAAATCAAAATTCACTGGTTGCAAAAGTATTCAGCCCCTTAGGTGAGTACTTGGTGGAAGTCAAACTTCTGTGATTGGTTCCTCTTCGTTCCAGCAATGTTATGCTGAGAAAGTTCAGATAAAAGGAGAATTCCAGGGGCTGTTGCTTAACTTAGCATGTAACAAGATCCATGATATATCCAGAAATATATTGTTGACATGCAAGGAGACCAGATCCGGTGGATGGGATTAGATATAAATAAATGTACGAGATCAGTATAATACCAAACAACCCTGACCCCGGCCCCATATTGTTTTTTCCTCAAATTCATATTGATCTGAGAATGACCAGATTGGTGGAGAAAAGTGGAAATCCACAGAATCGTGGAAAATCGTCATGCATGTCATATTGTCATATACAAAGGTCCACTGTTCAACTAAAGATCAACTTGTGAAAAGTTTGTTGAAAAGTTCAATTAAGAGTTCTAAAAAGAGAGTTTATCAGCTATAAAGGTTTGCTTTTCAAAAGGTACCTTCAGCTCAGTGAACCGTGCTCATTCTGATCACGTAAAACAGGTAGGTGACTGCTAAACAGAACATAAATGTAAAGAAGTATAACATGAAAAACAAAATAGAGTACGATAAATCAAAAACCGATTTGACCATTTTCCCCTTGCGACAACGATAATGTGAAATACAAAGAACCTGGTTCTAATTGGAAATAACTTCAGGAATAGTTTAACTTTGGCAAGTGTTAGCACAGAGTTTCACGGGCAAAAGGTTGGTAAGTTTTAACTGCACTCTTAGAGGCCTTAGGATCATTATTTATGGCACATCTAATGTTTAAAGAGCATCTACATAGCTTTCTTTTTCTGCACAACTCTCTTTTCTTCCCTTCTCCATCCCACCACTCCCTCTTCACCTCCTAGTTTTCCCATCCACAACCTCGGATGGCTTGATTATAGTTTCTCTCTGAATAAAAAAGTCATGACGGTGAGGTGTATTCAGACTACCGGTACCGGCTCGCAGGGCATGCACACTCGCTTCTAAGTTGTCCAGCCTGTGTTCGAATCCAGACCCAAATTTAAACTCATTCTGGTGTTTCACAGGCAGGTGTGCCATCCCTCGGTGGATGTTCAACGGATGTCCCATCTGACAGCATTAGTTGGTGGATGTTAAGGATCCCATGGTGTCCTCGGTGAAGAGTAGCGGAGGCCAATGATTCCTCAGCAATTGATTTTATCCTGCAGACTTGTGCTACAAACGAACGAAGAAAAACCAGATTACAAATTTGGTTGCCATTCTGAGCTTCAAATCCCATTTGGTATTGAATTTGTTTTTATCGAAACAATGTCGAAGGCTGATTGGAGGAGTTTGAATGTCCATTTGAAGTGAATTATAAGGGCATTAGGAGACAATGGACAGAACACCATAGCATATTCTATTTCAACCTTAGATCCCAGAGTCGAGAGCTCGACGGGCCTTGAAAAGTTATACGAATGAGTATGCAAAGTCAAGGTTCATGGAAGATATACTCACAATAGTCGAAGACATGCATACTTTATTTTGATTTTTCTACATATAAGTGCACATGATTCAAAAAATTCCTTACCAATTATGTATATTGAAAGACAAAAAAAAATGTGACCGTGTCTTAAACGAATGTGAGTATGTTCGTCAAACCTTTTGAACGTCTCATGGGAATGTCAAATTAGAAAACCTAACTTGTTCTTGTAACTTCAACTAAAGTTCACTTAAAACAAAAAAGCATCAGAAATTGAGGCTTATGGAGGAGCTAAACGACAAGGACAGCAGGCTGATAGAAACACAGAGGAACAAAGGGAGAAAAGTGGGGAAAAAATGTATAAATACATTAGAGTAGGAGAAGGGGAAGGACAGGGAGGAAAAGAGGTTAGAGAGTCAGCAAGAGCAGAGGAGATTTTGAGATTGACCAGTAGGAGTCATGAAAGACTGGAGGAAGGGGAAAGAGCACAAACACAACAGACAAAAGGAAGGAGTTCCACAGATGAATAAACAGTGGGATGAATGAATGAAGGTGAGCATCAGGACTTTTGGAGGATAAGCAGTTGTGGGTTCCTGGAAGAATGAGGGCGAATGTCTTTGTCACGCATACAGTACATGTGTAAGCTCCTCGGTGAGCTTTAGACAGTGGAGGTAAGAAAGGACTACAACTTGTTAGGGCTTTTTATCCCATCAAGTGGAAGGGGTTTCATTTGTCAATGTTCGTTTTATCGTGTTGTGCTGTGCTACTGTATCTGTAAAAGTGTCATCTGATGTGACCGGACCGTATTGATATTGTAAAACAAACTCATGTATCAAATTGGTGTGCTGCGAATCAACAGCAAACCAAAAGGATACTAAAATATATTACTTAGGGAAGGTGGAAGATTGGTGATTGAGGGGGTCAGGCATAAAATGACGAGTAAATTTGAGAAAGGGGAAATAAATGAGCGGGTTAGGGAGGAAATGGAAGGGAGAGGGTCGTGTATTTTGCAGGCGGAGGAAACGGTATTGAAAAATATTACATTTTGCGGACATAATATGTAGACGGTGCACCATGCCGCATTGAGAAAAGCAGAAAGGTTTCAAACCACCACCGCGCGTCACAATAGCCATATAAATGTGCTGTCCAGCTCCATCTGTGCCTACACCCCAAGCCGACCCTGGCAATAGCCGCTTCGCTGCACCTGGAACAATGAAGCCACCTGCTGGTCGGTCCTAGGAGACGCGTCTCGCAGCTGCTCGGCACAGAGCCCACTCATCTGTTTATCTGTCCTTTTATTCGGAAACGTTACACGACGCGCAAATTAGCATACAAATTCAGGAAAAGGGGACTGGGCTTATTCAAAATCCCAGGATCCAGTGCTGCTTTCAACGATTTATTTAAAATAAACAAGACTCCAAATATCAAGCAACTGCTTACCCTGCGTGATGCCCTGGAGCAAAATTTAAATTAGTAGACTGTAGACACAGAAAAAACATATAACACACACATGAATGTACTCTGCTCTGCTTACTAACAGAAAACCAGCTTAGCTATAAGGCACTGAGTAGCAATGCAACATAAATAATTGTCTGCAAAGCTTCTTCTCCTTGTGCCTCTGATTCAAAACTAAGTTTGCTGAAAAAGCTGGTGGAGGATCATGTCCCTAATCTCATTCTGCCTCTTTTCAAAGCTCGTTCAACAATGTCAATTCTGAGAACATTTTATCCTGCATAAGGACAAGTCAACCCATAAGAAATCTGCTGGATATGATAAAGCGTTCTCAGCAGATTTATATACAGACTCCAGATTTGCAGAATTTGTGGTCAAATTATTTGTTTTGTGTAATCAGATGAATAGACACTATTTGGAGAGGTGATGGGTCGACATGTCGGTCAACACAAGGATGGCTTTACTTCGACTTGCCGGTGGAAATGAGCAAATCCGTTGCGATAAGCGTTGGAGTCCTTGCTTTCCATTCACGTCTCGCGGCTAACAGAAAAGAAACCAACACTCGTAGGGCTCTCCTTCACTGTGACTGTCACTAGGTGTGCTGTTACGTCAGTCACAAATACGTGCTGAAGGAGAGTACGCATCGGTGTCCAGTGCAACCTTGAGCCACTGGTACCTGATTCTGTACCCCAATCTCCATCTGAAGGACTCTCATCTTCAGTGGTGGGCTGAGACATAGCTTGCTGACGTATGGTCTTCTTAGTAGGATGGACTTTCGGTTCAGCTGGGCAAGGTGCAGTTGCGATACTTTTACGCACTTCTTCTCGTTCTCCATTAGTCTCACCTCTTCCATCCTTAGCTGAGCTCACAATATCACCTGGTCGAGCTCCTGTACTGACTTTCATGGGCAAAACACCAGAATGTCGAGCAACTGAAGGAGGAAGAATACGGTTGGAGAGTGCCAGGCGGTCAGATGCTGCCTCGGCGAGTCGATGTAATGCTGAAGTGGACATGCTGCTCGGGGGTACGGCAGCAGGCCGAGGAAGTGGTGGGCGACTCGGGGAGCCCCACATTGTAGGTCCTTGCATTCGGCCCGACCCAGAGCTCTTACGAAGAGGAAGCCCTGCTAAAGAACTATGCATTGCCCCAAAAGGCAACTTGGTCAAAGCACTCTCCATATGGCGCCTTTTTTTCTTGCTCTTCTTCAGCGAACGGATGTTTACATAGTTCTTCAGCCCACTGATGAGGCTACCCATAATATCATGAGGATTTTCACCTCCACCTCGTACTCTGCCTTCTCCCTTATCAATTCCACTGTGCCTACGTTCCATCTGCCCTACCAGTTTTGCAGCAGCCCTTTTGCGTTTCCGTTCCGCTCTGCGGACTAGATTTCCTTGAGTCTCATCCCTCTCTGGGTGGCGTAGTCTTCGTTTATGTCCAAGCACAGGCCTGTTCTCTGGCTGCTCTCGCCTTGCCGCTTTAGTAGGAGGTGGTCGGCAACCAGTAATTCCTACAGGCATGTCAGGCAGACGATGTTGAAGCGTTGTCCTGAGTGGCATTTTGGATGGTCTTTCTGCTGGGGGAGAGAGCTGCAGGGCAACAGTACACATCCAGACAAAAAGTCACACTGTCCACAAATTTTACTCTGTTAGGAGCCAAAATTATTGTGCTTTACGGAAATACAACCGTGCTCTCTCAACAATAAATTATCAAATATAAAAACTGGTTGCTAGAGCACAAACCTTGTTAGAAGCATAAAACATAAACTTTCTTTATTGTTTAATAAATTGCTCTTTTCCTTTGCTTGTGCACATCGTTACTTATGCAAGACAGTGTCGTGAGAAGTTACCAGACTTTTCCGTGGTCTCCCTCTTGGTTTTTTGTGAGAGTTGGCAGCTGCTTCTCGCTGCTCTCTGTGTGGTAGAAACAAAGCAAAATCACAAGGTGGAAAAATATTGATACATTACACTACAACACCTATTAAAGCTGTTGAATCCAAAACAAAATCTGCCTTTGAAACCCAATTTACTGTGAAAATGTGGACCAAAAGGCAGGCTATTTGCAACCCAAGAAAATATCTATGATATTTGGCCTAAAAGACAAGTAAAATCATTATTCAGAGATCGAACCAAACATGTCTCTGTATTTAATGTCATGTATCGGGTACTTATTACGAGAAGAGGAAGAAGTTCAAGGAGTGGCAGAAGGCGAAGGGTACGGGGGCAGAAAAAGCAGAGCATGAAAGTTATACGGCAGCCAAGAAGGCTGCAAAGAAAGAGGTAGCAAAGGCGCAGGAGGCATGTCGGAAAATGTTCGGAGAACGCTTGGATTCGGAAGAGGGTCAGAGAGCGGTATTCAGGATTGCAAAGCAGATAGCGAAAGAGAGGTGTGATGTGATGGGGGTGAGTTGCTTGAAGGATGAAGTGGGACAAATCGTTGTGGACCCAGATGGAATTAAAGGAAGATGGAAGAGATATATGGAAATGCTGTTGAATGCAGAGAATGAATGGGATGGCAACATAGAGAGTAACCCAGTTTTAGGACCGGCAGAGAAGATAACTGAGAAGGAAGTTGAGGAAGCGATAAAAGCAATGAAGAGTAGAAAAGCGGGAGGGCCGACGGGAGTTGTGGGAGATATGTTGAAGGCAGCAGGAAGTTGGGGTGTGAAGAGAATGACAGAGATCTGTAATCTGGTGGTGAAAGAAGGCCGCATTCCAGTGGTTTGGGAACTGAGTACCCTCGTCCCTCTATACAAGGGGAAAGGTGACCCTCTGGACTGTGGCTCGTATCGAGCGATAAAGTTATTGGAGCATGAAATGAAGGTATTGGAAAGGGTGTTGGAGAGGAGGATAAGGAAGAAAGTGAAGATTGACAAAATGCAGTTTGGATTTATTTCAGGAAGAGGAACGACAGATGCGCTTTTTATTGTGAGGCAGTTGCAGAAGAAGTACATGGAAAAGAGGAAGAAGTTGTTTCTTGGGTTTGTTGATCTGGAGAAAGCATTCGATAGGATTCCACGCGAAGTAGTGACATGGCCATTGAGGAAGTTAGGAGTGGAGGAATGGTTGATTAGAGTAGTGATGGCAATGCACAAAAGAGCGTGCACAGCTGTAAGGACGAAGGACGGGAACAGTGGTGAGTTTGAGGTGAAGGTGGGAGTGCATCAGGGGTCGGTACTAAGTCCACTACTATTTGTAGCTGTTATGGAGGTGCTGGCTCAGAACGTAAAGGAGGGTTTACCGTGGGAGTTGTTGGATGCAGATGATCTGGTGTTGATTGCGGAAAGTATGGATGGACTGAAGGAAAAGATGAACAAGTGGAAGGAATGTATGGAGACAAAAGGTCTGAAGGTGAATATTGGAAAGACTAAGGTAATGGCATGGGGGTTCAGGAAGGTGTGTGGTAAGGTGGCGTGTGGAAAGTTCAGGAAGGCGTGTGGTGAGGTGGAAAGAACTGGGAAGTGGCCGTGTGCTGTGTGCAGGAAGGGTGTCGGAGTGAACTCCATTCAATGTACAATGTGCGCTGAGTGGGTTCATCAAAAATGTAGTGGTCTGAGAGGGTCATTAACCAGTGTGGCAGCTACATTCAAATGTAAGGTGTGCACAGAGGGAGCTGCAGATGGAGGAAATGTTGAGTTGGATCTTGGAGACGGCGTGAAGCTGGAAGGTGTGAAAACATTTTGCTACCTCGGAGATGTGCTGAATGGAGCAGGTGGATCAGACTCGGCAACGGTTGCTAGAGTGAGATGTGCATGGAAGAAGTTTCGGAAACTGAGTGGCATGCTGATGAGGAGGGGAGTGTCGTTGAAGCTGAAGGGAAAGGTGTATGCTGCATGTGTGAGAAGTGTTATGATTTATGGGAACGAGACATGGGTAATGAACGTAGAGCAGCAACGAAGGCTGGAAAGGGTGGAAATGCGTATGGTTCGGTGGATGTGTGGAGTATAGTTGAGAGAGAGGAAGACAAATGATGAATTGTGAAAGATGATGGGAATAGAGCCTGTGATTGATGCTGTGAAGAGAAACAGGTTGAGATGGTTTGGTCATGTGTTGAGGAAGGATGAAAGTGACTGGTTGAGAAGAGTGATGGAAATGAATGTAGAAGGAAGTAGAGGACGGGGAAGACCGAGAAAGACTTGGCTAAAGATGGTAGAAGAAGAAATGCGGGCAAGGGGATTAAACAAGGGGAGATGCAGAAAATAGGGCAAAATGGAGAAGATTGTCTTGGGGACCGCAAGGCTAACCCCCACTCTAGCAGGGAAAATGGCCTTAAAATGCATGTTGTTTGTTGTGTTCTACCGGGTACTTATTCTAAACGACAAAATTTTGGTGTACAACCCTTGACATAATGGTGGCAATCAAAATATTGACAACAACCGTCTCTTTCTTGATGCTCTTCTGGCCAAAGTCTTGTAGGTAATCCACACTTCGAAAATGTATGGGTATGGTGGTCTTGTGGCAAGCACACTGGTGGGAAGGGTACCAGGTACAAATCTAACTACCGGTGGTATTTTTAAAGATATGGATTGAAACCCGATTCACTCTCAGGAAAAATTGCCATGGAACTATCGCATTATCAATAAGCAAAAAAGGAAGATGCCGTGCATAGCATGATACTTGCAAAATCCAAATAAACAATCGTTGCCATGGAAACAGCAATTTGGCACTTTTGAAAATATGATCTATCAATTGTTTTGCATAATATATTTGGTTGATACATTTTCTAATCGTGACCTAATAGGTGTTTTGCATGTTTCAGATGGCCTTGACCTTTGACTAATGTTGACCAAATCTTACTCACATATATGTACAAATGGGCTGCCTAAGTTTCAATTTGATGTCCTGTAAATTATCGAGGGATGGTAATAATAAATTCATTAAAAGTCCCATTTGATTATAATGGGGGTTAAATTGTTGTCGTGGAAACCGTTTACATGTCAAAATAGATTGTTCTGATTTTGTTAAACCAATTATGTGACCTAATATGCAAATCCTGTTCAGATTTCAATAGGATGGAATATGATAATTTTGGGACACTGAGCTTTAACCTTTTGACCTCACACGAGGCTTCAGTGACCCACTATGCAAACTCAGTTCAAATTTAAGCTCAATCGAATGAAAATTGATGATTGTTTGTGCCCTTAGCCTTTGAGCCTTTGACTGCAACAACCCACTTAAATGACCCAATATGCAAATTCTGTTCAAATGCTCAATGCACCCACACTCCAGGTGGGTGAAGATTGCGCATTAGTTGCTGAAAAAAGTATAGTCTGTATATTGCGAGAAGACTCTATATAGATGTTTGTGTGGTGTGTGTGTGTGTGCGTGTGTCTTGAAAGGGGTCTAATGGGCATTGAGGGTTAAAATGTCTACAGATCTAAAGGATTTAAGGTGTTTAAAGAGACTCAAGATCTGAAGGGTATTTTCCAATAGTACTTCGGGTCGTAAGGGGTTTTAATGGTCTGAAGGGCTCTAACGATGTAAAGGGTATAAACTATAGGGTCCAAGGAGTTTTTTTTTTTTTTTGTATACAAAATCGAGGCTCGTGAAAGAGCTAACAATTATCACACAAAAAAATCAAACAGACAAACAAAATATATAAAAAGAGGGAGCGGTAGACAAGATGGGGAGAGAAGGGGAAGAACACAAACACAACATGTAACATGTAACAAACACAACATGAGTGTAAAGGGTGGAAGGGGTCTAAAGGGTCTGAAAATGTCCAACGTGTCTAAAATGGTCTTAAAAGGGTCTAAAATTTACTTAAAGTGTCTAAAATGGTCTTAAAGGGGATCTATAGATATAAAGACCTAAAAGGTACGTTCCAGTAGTATACAAATAGTATACATAATTAGTAGACAACGTCATGGTCCAATAATACAATAGACGTACTCACAGTCCAACTCACGTTCAAACAGCATACAATTAATAGACATACTCATGTGGGTCGACCGAGGCTTCAGGTCGAGGAGGGTTCACAGTCAACCCGTGTTTTTCGGTTTTATATACACTGACACTCCTCGCTATACGAACTAGCTGCGTTACACAACACTAGTGTGTATGTTATAGCAAACTAGAGCAATGCGACTGTGTCGCCAATATGCCTCCGCATAGTCCCACAATGGGTAGATGCCCTCGTTCACTGTCCTAAAAATAAACAAGTTTGATTTAAATCCCTTCAGCTGTTTTCAAGTATCACATTTTCACCAGCCATGAGAGGTTTCACATCGATCGGTGAAGTGGTTTCAGAGAAGGGAATTTATTAAAACATCAGCTTTCAAGCTAATATGGCTGCCAAACCACGTCGCATATGACCTTAAAAATGTGTACTCTGCATATGTATGGGTAGGGGATCACGCTTATGAAGTTTCGTGTTGATCAGATAAGGTTCGTTTTTCTATCCAAGGTGGCTGACAAATCACATGACCTATGATGCCATCATTTTCAACCTATATGCAACAATGGTGTTAGATTATATGAATTTGTAAAATTTCGCATTAATCGGGTAAGTAGGTTCACAGTTATAATTATTTAATATTTTCCTTCAATCCAATATGTCTGCCTGGTGTTGGCTTGGTGGTTAGGGTGCCGGCTCGGGATCCTAGGATCCTGGGTTCGGATCCCGGTTGATCGCTGAATTAACACCAGGGGGGTTGACTCAGCCTGTCATCCTTCCGAGGTCGGCAAATTGAGCACCATTTCACTGCTAATTCCCTGTGTGTCGCAAGAGTCGACTAACAGGGTTTGTGGCAGGAAGGGCATCCGGCCGTAAAACATTGCTTCAAAAAGGGGACCATGGTGCCCGAAAAAGGCCAACCCCTGCTCTGCAGGGAAAAATGGCCTCTAAAGGTGGTTCTTCTTCTTTCTTCTTCAATCCAATATGTCTGCCACATCATGTGATCAATGATCTTTTCGTGATCATATTTTAATCGACATGCCTAGTCAATGACGCACGTAAAGTCTTGAGTCAATCGATTTGGTGGTTTGGGAGGTTTTTTTTAAGGTTATAGGCTAAATCCAATATGGCTGCCAAACCATGTGACCTATGATGTCATAAATTTAATATTTCAATACAAATGGGTCATAGATCATGTGCATGCAATTTCAGATTTCTTGGATAAGGAATTTGATTAAAACATTTTTGGCTGGTATACCACTTCACCTATGATGTCATCATTATCATGCTTTTGTTCCGCATTGGGAGGACTTGACAATGTGGCAAGTTTCTCAAATTGTTCCATTCAGCGGTTTCCGAGAATTTTTTTAATTATTTGCGTTTATTCCAAGATGGCTGCCATACCACATGACCTATGACGTCACAATTATTATAAAAACATTCTGCGTGGGTGTCTATCCTACCCTGAACGTTTCATCTCAATCGGACATGTGGTTGCTGAGAAAAACAAGGTTTAGCAGTTATGGACGGATGGACATACGGACATGTGGTTGTGGTGTCAGGAAGGGCATCCGGCCATAAAAACATTGCCTCAAAAACAGAACCATGACAATTACAACTACATATGGGCAGGGTATAGCCCGAAGTGGAGATCGGTTTCTGAGGTTTGGGACATGGAATGTAGGGACAATGACAGGGAGATCAGGAGAAGTGGTGGAAGTATTGGTCAGAAGAAGAGTGGACATATGTTGTGTGCAAGAGACGAGATGGAAGGGAAGTGGTGTGAGAATGGTGAAGGGTAGGCAGGGACAGAAATAAAAGTTTGTGTGGCAAGGGTGCCTGGAGGGCGTGAATGGTGTTGGTGTCCTGTTTTCTGAGGAGTTTGTAGACAGTGTGGTGAGTGTGACTAGAGTGAGTGATAGGTTGATGATGGTGAAAATGTTGATTGGAAAGCTCTTGGTGAACGTCATCTCGGGACGTCGACGACGACGGGATATGCTCCGCAGGTTGGTCGGAGCGATGAAGAGAAGGACGTGTTCTGGTGTGCGATAGAGAAGCTGATGGAAAACATGAAAGATGAGGAAGTTGTTGTGGTAGGAGACCTAAATGGACATGTGGGAAGGAGTATGAATGGTTTTGAGGGAGTTCATAGGGGTTACGGATATGGTGTGAGAAATGGAGAAGGTGAAAGGATTTTGGAGTTTGCTGATGGAGCTGATTTGTTGATTTGTAATACTCAGTTCCAGAAAGAGGATAATAAGCTTGTTACATACAGGTCAGTTGGGTTGACGACAACCGTTGACTACCTGATGGTGCGTAGGCGAGATAGGGGGCACCTCCGGGACACAAAGGTGATCCCTGGGGAGGAGACTGTTTCACAGCACCACTTGGTTGTCTGCGACATAAGGGTGAAAGGTGAGAGGAGAGCTCAGCAGGTGAAGTACCAACCGAGAATGAAGGTGTGGAGGTTGAAAGAGGTGACAGTAAGGGAGGCATTAAAAGAGAGGCTGAGTAGGGTAGAGGATGATGTGGTTGAGCTTGAAAGTGGTTGGATGTCAATGAAAGCTAGTCTGTTAGGAGCCGTTGGTGAGGTATGTGGATGGACAAAAGGACCACCGAGGCACTCGGAAACATGGTGGTGGGATGATGAAGTTGGAAAGAGGATTGACGAGAAGAGGAAGAAGTTCAAGGAGTGGCAGCAGGTAACGGGTACGGGAGCAGAAACAGCAGAGCATGAAAGTTATAAGGCAGCCAAGAAGGCTGCAAAGAAAGAGGTAGCAAAGGCGCAGGAGGCATGCAGGAAAATGTTTGGAGAATGCTTGGATTCGGAAGAGGGTCAGAGAGCAGTATTCAGGATTGCAAAGCAGATAGCAAAAGAGAGGTGTGATGTGATGGGGGTGAGTTACTTGAAGGATGAAGTGGGACAAATCGTTGTGGTCCCAGATGGAATTAAAGGAAGATGGAAAAGATATATGGAAATGCTGTTGAATACAGAGAATGAATGGGATGGCAACATAGAGAGTAACCCAGTTTTAGGAAGGGCAGAGAAGATAACTGAGAAGGAAGTTGAGGAAGCGATAAAAGCAATGAAGAGTAGAAAAGCGGGAGGGCCGACGGGAGTTGTAGGAGATATGTTGAAGGCAGCAGGAAGTTGGGGTGTGAAGAGAATGACAGAGATCTGTAATCTGGCGGTGAAAGAAGGCCGCATTCCAGTGGTTTGGGAACTGAGTACCCTCGTCCCTCTATACAAGGGGAAAGGTGACCCTCTAGAGTGTGGCTCGTACCGAGCGATAAAGTTATTGGAGCATGGAATGAAGGTATTGGAAAGGGTGTTGGAGAGGAGGATAAGGAAGAAAGTGAAGATCGACAAAATGCAGTTTGGATTTATGCCAGGAAGAGGAACGACAGACGTGCTTTTTATTGTGAGGCAGTTGCAGGAGAAGTACATGGAGAAGAGGAAGAGGTTGTTTCTTGGGTTTGTTGATCTGGAGAAAGCATTCGATAGGGTTCCACGCAAAGTATTGACATGGGCAATTGAGGAAGTTAGGAGTGGAGGAATGGTTGATCAGAGTAGTGATGGCAATGTACAAAAGAGCGTGCACAGCTGTAAGGACGAAGGATGGGAACAGTGGTGAGTTTGAGGTGAAGGTGGGAGTGCATCAGGGGTCGGTACTAAGTCCACGACTATTTGTGGCTGTGATGGAGGTGCTGGCTCAGAACGTAAAGGAGGGTTTACCGTGGGAGTTGTTGTATGCAGATGATCTGGTGTTGATTGCGGAAAGTATGGATGGACTGAAGGAAAAGATGAACAAGTGGAAGGAATGTATGGAGACAAAAGGTCTGAAGGTGAATATCGGAAAGACGAAGGTGATGGCAAGTGGTAAAGCATGTGGTGAGGTGGAAAGAACTGGGAAGTGGCCCTGTGCTGTGTGCAGGAAGGGTGTCGGAGTGAACTCCATTCAATGTACAATGTGCGCTGAGTGGGTTCATCAAAAATGTAGTGGTCTGAGAGGGTCATTAACCAGTGTGGCAGCTACATTCAAATGTAAGGTGTGCACAGAGGGAGCTGCAGATGGAGGAAATGTTGAGTTGGATCTTGGAGACGGCGTGAAGCTGGAAGGTGTGAAAACATTTTGCTACCTCGGAGACATGCTGAATGGAGAAGGTGGGAAAATGGCCTTAAAATGCATGTTGTTGTTGTTGTGTTGGACATACGGACGGACCTACCTAAGGACGGACAACCAGAAAACATAATGCCTCCAGAAACCTTCGGGGCAGAGGCACAAAAAGATTTTCCCATAGACATGGTGTGATACATTGAAGATGCGTTCCAAAGGGGATGTTTGGACACCTTATGTAATTAATCCCACCCAAACTATTTTTTTGTTTTGGATCTTCTCCATATTAATTATATACTGTTCCAGAGTGTTTAATACAAGGGTCTTTTTGGTCTTCGGGATGTTTTGGGTCTTCAGGGTGTTTTGGGTCTTCGGGGTGTTTTGGGTCTTCGGGGTGTTTTGGGTCTTTCGGGTATTTTGAGTCTTCGGGGTGTTTTGGGTCTTCGGGGTGTTTTGGGTCTTCGGGGTTTTTTGGGTCTTCGGGGGGTTTTGGGTCTTCGGGGTGTTTTGGGTCTTTGGGGTGTTTTGGGTGTTCGGGGTCTTTTGGATTTTTGGGTATTCAGGGTCTTTTTGAGCCTCAGGGCCTTGAAGGGTATTTTGGGTCTTTGGGGTGTTTTTGGTCTTTGGGGTCTTCAGGGTATTTTGGGTCTTCAGGGGTCTTGGTGGTCTGAAGGGTCTTGGGGGAATTAAAGGGCCATCAAAGGTCTGAGGGGTCTCAGCAGTCTTACCGCAATTAAGAGGGTTAATTAAGAGGGTTAATTAAGAGGGTGGTAATTTTATTTCAAGAAGAAGAAGACGTTTTAGTCGCATACAAACATAACGACAAACATAGCGACATAACCATATACGTTTGCTCTGTTATAATAAGATACCCTTCACTTTACAATAGAATGATAATCACCTTCCATCATCCTCCAGAGCACAAATGCTTCCCCTTCTGCTCTCACATTTGCAGCACATATGTTACCCCTTTAGACATGGAAAAATGCCTACCAGCGAAAATATGTGGCGGAAAATAAAAAGGTTTTGTTACTTTATTCATTGCGCATCAGCGAAAATGCGTTGACCAGGAGTGCGTACAGTCTATATACATATCACGTCAATCGGACCTTTGACATTTTAACCGAGTGACCTTGAAAACAATAGGACTTTAGTTTGTGGCCAAGTTTCATGAAGATGCGAGTAAAATAATGAACTGTAGGCGATTGACATACAAACAAACAGACAAACAGACAGAATAACAGACCAATCCAACCAATATACTTGCAAATATTTGATTTCGCAAATAATAACTAGAGAGTTCATAGGACACCTTACAACAGGTAGTCTTGAGAAATTGGACATGTGGTCTTCTCAGCTGTTGCTTTGCATTTCCAAGCACAATCTGCAATTCCTATGAGCTGCGATTTTGTCTGAATCTTGATATTCCAGCTGCTTTAGTTGGGCGACAGCACGGTTTTTCGAAGCTGTACACGTTTTCCACGTTTTCGAAGTTAAGTAATTGTTCACAATTGTATTTTGGTCAAAACTGTATTTATCTTTCGGTGTGTGTACCAATAGTGTGTCCCTAGGAAGATTCTCGGTACTAATCTTTCATAAATTAATCGTTTCTGTTTGCCCCGCGTGTGTGGCCTTGAAGCCTGAGCCTTGTAGCCTTGTAGCCTTCCCCCATCGAAGTTTGTTCACTTAAGTTCCTTCCTTCGCTGTGATGCTTGGTTCTTAGATTTTTCCCTTCTCCCACAAACTTCCCTGAACATCTACTCTTTGTCTAACGTTTTAACCCCCCCACCCCCCCAAAAAAAAAAACAAAAAAAACAACAACAACATTTATTTCCCTTTCTCTACGTGTGCTGTTGTCCAATCGTGTGCTTCTGTCCACATGCGCTGTCTCGCCCCGCTCCCATTATCTCCTTGCCTTCCACCTTTTGCCCTGTTCACTTGACTCGTGGTTGTCCCTCTCGGCCCTCTCCACGTTGGAATTTTTGTGAATATAAGATTGTTCTTCACGGTTCTGTTTAAATATGTTTAAACTTTCCACTGCAGTGTTTTATTCAGTGGTATATTACAACATGCTGTTTTTCTTCCTATTTAAAAAGCTCTTTTCAATTTCCTCTTCAACTCATTCCACTTCAAAAAAAAATTCAATCTCTTATAATTCTTCCTCACTACATGCTCTAAATTCTCATTCATTCCAGCCCTCCTCCATCATTCTTAAACGGATCACTAACTTGAAAATCACAACAAACCCAATTTGTTATAAATGTTCGTCTTTCATTAATCATCCACTTTCTAAACTCACCCCTTGCCCCTCCCCTCCAAATCTCCCCTCTTGACACTCCCCTCCAAATCTCCCCCCTTGCCCCTCCCCTCCTAAACTCCCCCCTTGCCCCTCCCCTTCAAAACTCCCCCCAACCCCTTCCCTTCAAATATCCCCCCCTGCCATCCCTCTCCAATTCTCCCCCCTCCTCCTCAAAGCTGCCTCCTCCCCACTTCGTCTCCCTTCTATCTCATACCTCCACCTCCCCCAACCTTCTACTTTCCTCTGCCCCTCCTCAAACAACCCCTCACTGAGCCTCATCCCATCACCATCAAACCTTTCGTCCTCCTCATCCTTCCCTTTCTTGTAACTCTTCTGTAATCTCTGACACACTATCAACTGCTCTCCCTACCTCCCCCTCTCATACTTCATCTGACCCTAGCCCTCCCCTGTCCTTTACCCGATGCTCCCCCTCTCTCCTCATTAACGGTGTGGACCTCAAACATCCAAGGCCTTCGCTCAAACCTGATTGATCTCTCCATTCAGGTTGCTTTTGACAATCCAGACTTGATCTGCTTAACAGAAACTTTCCTCCTTAAAGATGTCTCTGATTCCTTAATATCTCTTCCTGGTTACTCCCTCCTCCGGTATGATAGACCTGAGCCTCGTCCTGGTGGTGGGGTTGCTATCTTTATCAAAAACTCTCTTCTTCACTCTGCTTGCACTGCCCTCTCTCCACCCCACCCCCAAGAGTACCTCTGGCTACGGCTTCCTCTCTGCTCCCACCTTTTGTTCATATGTGTTCTGCACCGTCCTCCAAACAGTGATGACTCCATTTACATTTCTCTGTCTGACAACATGGACCAACTTCTATCAACTCATCCAAACTCTTTCTTCCTCATATGTGGTGACTTCAACTGTCATTATGCCAGCTGGCTGGGTGTGGGTTCCTCTCTCACCAGCCATGGCACCTCAGCAAAGGACTTCTGAGACTCATTGGGACTGACACAATCTGTCAATTTCCCGACCCGGATCTCATTCAATGGAGTATCTTCTCTTCTAGACTTGGTTATGACTAACTTCCCTGCAAATGTCTGCTGCTCTTCTTCTGCTCCAATCGGTTCTTCTGATCATGTGCTTGTTAAAGTAGACACCTCTCTGGCCATTCTCAGATAGCCTCCTCAGCGCCGACGAGTCTGGCATTTCACTCAGGCTGACTGGCACGGTCTGCAAGCAGCCATCAATCATTTGGACTGGTCTCCCATCTCGACTGCCTCTGACATCAATTCTTCCTGGGAATTCTTCCAAAGCAAACTGCTCTCTCTCATGCACAGATTTATCCCATCTTGTCTTCAGTTGTCTTACCCTTCCTCCCATCCATGGTACACTGAATCTTGTGGTGAGCCAGTTGCCCTGAAACAACTTGCCTTTGCCTCTTGGATGGCAAATCCAACCGAAGACAATCTCAGTTCCTTCCAAGAAGCATGGAACAAGTGTGTGTCTACCCTCAGGAGTGCCAGGAAGCACTATCTCTCCACACACAAGAATGAACTCTCAAACCTGTCTCCTTCCTCCAAATCCTGGTGGCGTCTGGTCAAATCCGTTTCTTGTGTTTGTTCCCGCTCCATCCCCTCCCTTACCTCAAATGGCTACACAGTTGACACCGCACGTGACAAAGCCGAATGCCTCAACTCTGTGTTTGCCTCAAAATCTTGTGTCCCAAACCCATCTCTCTCTGTTCCCACCTTACCCAGTCGAACCCAACTGCTCCTGGACTCCGTGTCCTTCTCTCCTGACAAGGTGGAGGAGTTTTTGTCAAACCTCGACTCTGATTCTGCAACTGGACCAGACGGCATCAGCCCATGGGTCCTAAAATCCTGCTTTGCCGCTCTATCTCACCCTCTCTCTGTTCTTTTCACCCTCTCTTTTGCTCAAGGTCATCTGCCAGCATCTTGGAAATCAGCAAACATAACCGCTTTACACAAAAAGGTGCAAAAACAGATCCTTGCAACGACAGACCAATCAGCCTGCTCCCAATTATATATCAGCAAAGTCATGGAATCCATCATTGCTTTTGATATCAAATCCTTCCTCTTCTCCAATGGCTTGATCTCCGATCATCAATTTGGATTCAGACCATGTCATTCTACTCTGGACATGTTGCTTCTGCTGTCTCAACAATGGATGGAGGTCCTCAATGCCAAACCGGAAATCAAAGCTGTTTCCCTTGACATATCACGTGCCTTCGATACGGTCTGGCACACAGCTCTGCTCACCAAACTCTCCTCCTATGGTATCCATGGAAATCTCCACGCATGGCTTGCGGGCGTCCTCTCTCGTCGTAGTCAACGTGTGGCCCTGAATGGATTTCTCTCATCTCCCCTTCCTGTTCAGGCTGGAGTTCCCCACGGTCGTGTTCTGGGCCTTGTGCTATTTCTGGTCTTCATCAATGATCTCTCCGACTCTCTGGAAAATCCTCTCTATCTCTTTGCTGATGACTCCACTCTATGCCGCTCCATTCATCCCTCACTCGCTGCAGACCTGGACAAAATCACAGACTGGTCAAGCAAGTGGAACATGTCTTTCAATCCTGACAAATCTCACACTTACTGCCGTATTTTCCGGTGTATCAACCGCACCCGTGTATCAACCACACCCCCGATTTTCGACTTAAAAAAAATAAATAATAATAATCAGATTTTCGAGGGGAAAAAAAAAAATCAGGAAAATTTAAAAAAGAGAAGTGAATAAATAAATAAAATGGAAAGCGAAATATGATGAAAGGAAAGAGAAACTGAAGACAGAGAAAGAGTGAAAATACATGAAATGAGTTGAAAGAGAATTTTAAAAACATTATAATTATTCTTTCTTGCCAATGTGGGGCCCTGAAAAGGGCCGTTGGGTTTTGGCTCTTGCCAATGTGGGGCCCTGAAAAGGGCCGTTGGGTTTAGTCTCTAAAATCCGAAGAAGTCCTCGTCATCCGTTTCTTCAGTCCAATCCGAGTCGGTGTAGGCGAGATCCTCGTCGTCGTTATCCTCTTCTCCATCGTCGGTCACTACCACTTAATCCTCCCAGATGATGTCATCTTGAATGCCATCAAAGGCATTATATACACAAAGAATTAAGTTAAGCACCCCCCCCCCCCCCCGTTTCTTTACAACCTCGCACATTACAAGTTTGTTGTCGTCAAAACAGTGTAATATACCCATGATATTGCTATATTTTCTGGAGAAGTGATATTATGGTCACATAAAAACATAACAATCATGCCGTTTTCAATATTTTATTCTGAATAATTTAAGGTGAAATTTTTTGGGAATTTTAGGCATATTTTCACCTCAATTTAAGTATGGAGCTATAGGTCCATCACGGACAGTGTGGATGACGTTTATGTTTTCTAACGTGCAGTCATTGTTCTGAGAAGACCTCTAGCGATCTTTGCGTCAATAACGTGTGTAGGACCCACGTGATCGGATCACTGACTCAACCCTACGTCTCATAGACCCTGTAAGCCGTCGTATGCGTTGCTGTGGCAGGTTGTTCCATTCCCGATGTAATGCACGTTCCAATTCATCCAGATTGGCTATTGGAGGGACCATCTTCGCAATTTGTCGTCCCAACATGTCCCAAACGTGCTCGAGGGGGTTCAACCTGCCACAGCAACGCATACGACGGCTTACAGGGTCTATGAGACGTAAGGTTGAGTCAGTGATCCGATCACGTGGGTCCTACACACGTTATTGACGCAAAGATCGCTAGAGGTCTTCTCAGAACAATGACTGTACGTTAGAAAACATAAACGTCATCCACACTGTCCGTGATGGACCTATAGCTCCATACTTAAGTTGAGGTGAAAATATGCCTAAAATTCCCAAAAAATTTCACCTTAAATTATTCAGAATACAATATTGAAAACGGCATGATTGTTATGTTTTTATGTGACCATAATATCACTTCTCCAGAAAATATAGCAATATCATGGATATATTACACTGTTTTGACGACAACAAACTTGTAATGTGCGAGGTTGTAAAAAAACGGGGGGGGTGCTTAACTTAATTCTTTGTGTATATATGCAGCACTTGAGGATGGCCCGCTCGTTGATGGCTGCCGGCAACTCCTCCCAGACCTTCAGTATCCAGCTACAGATCGTCGGGAGGTCCACCTTCCTCATCCTCCCAGTCTTGGTGAAGGTCTTGTCCCCCGACAGCATGCACTCCGACCAACAGCGCCGCAGACCGTCTTTGAACGGCTTGATGACTGAAACGTCTAGCGGCTGCAGCAGCGACGTCATGCCACCCGGGATCATCACCAGATCAGTGTTGAGCCCCCTCAGCGTTGACTTGGTCTCCACTGTCTTGTGACAACGGAAGACGTCGAGGACGAGCATGCTCCGTCGCCATGAAAGCCCACCAACTCGTCTCCCCCACACGACGCGGAGCCAGTCATCTACCAGCGCTTGGTCCATCCACCCCTTGGCCTGGGCATGAACGATTACACCCGGAGGAAATTTATCCTTTGGTAGTGTCTTCCTCTTGAAGATGATATACGGCGGCAGCTTTCCCCCATCAGCGGTGCACGCGAGCATAACCGTAAAACGATCTTTCTCATGACCCGTTGTAGTGATGGACACCGACTTGTCACCTTTGGCCGAGATGGTGGTCCCTCGAGGCACATCGAAGGTCAGCGGCGTCTGATCTGCGTTGCCGATGCGGCTTAGGGGATAGTCGTGCTGCTTGCGGAACTTGATCACGAACTTCTGAAAATTATCAGTCTTCTCTGCTATGTCATCAGGGAGACTCTGTGCGATGTGGGTTCGCCGGCGAATGGAAAGGCCATGACAACCCATGAATCTGTACGCCCAAGACGTACTGGCCGTGAAGTCATCGACCCCTGTTTCCCTGGCGATGAGTCGGGCCTGGAGTCGCAACGCTAGTGTCGCGATGGTGTGTCCCTCGGCTCGCTTCTCTCTCACCCACATTAGCAGTCTCTCCTCCAAGGCCGGCCACTGGGCTGCTTTGCCCCTCATCGCCTTCTTCTTCTTCGGCATCGTCTCCAGTGTCTACTTGTTAGTCCGCCAGTGTCTAATGACAGACTCGTCGATTCCGAAGTGTCGGCCGGCCACCCAATTACTAAACTCTTCTGCAAACCTGCAGGCACGGAGCTTGAAAGCTGCTGTGAATGATCGCGGTGCCATCTCGTGGTCTTGGTCAGGATAGAAGCGAATGGTGAAGCTTGGTCTTGGTCAGGATAGAAGCGAATGGTGAATCTTGGTCTTGATAGCTCGAACAGGATAGAACGAATGGTGAAACTCCCCGTTGACCTCTCCGTTTTATACATTCGCCCAGGCCATGCGGCGGCATCAAAGCCGACTTCAATAGGTTAGGCCAGATAAAAAAAAGAGTTGTTGATCGTCCCCGCCCGACCCTACGAAACACACCCGACCCGAAACTTTTTGTATTTTTTATTTTGAAAAAAATCATAAAAAACAATCTTTTCACATTCAAATTTGGCGCCGTTCTGCACCGCATGCGCAGTGCGTGCTGCGCAGAGCGTCGCAAGTGCCTCGGGCAACTTCACCCATTTTACGTTGGCCATTCATGGCGGCTATTGTGTGAGATTTTTCCCGCTGAAATCTGTATTGATTCGTGATAGAATCGGCTTGAAATGCCTATTGTGATCACATCAATAGCCCATGAGGGCTCTTCCAAGACGGTGAAGGACTGGTTTGTGTGCATTATCGAGTTGGATGTTACAATATCGGACTTCTATGCAGAGTTCTCAGACGGCAAGTATGATGGGGATATGGAGCCATTGCCTGACGATACACGCGGTACTTTTGTCAAAGTATTCGCCGGCCCCAGTAAAACTGACATGACGAAAGTTTCACCAGCTTGCAAAGTTTCTGATGTGACAAAGACTCTTGGCTCATTTCTCAAATTTGTGTTTAGCTGCAGACACGGCCACGGATCACAGGATGGAACCCGAAGAAATGAAGAAATAAAATCATTTTGAGGAGAAAGGAGTCTTTATTTCATATTTTTCCATGTCAACAAAACTCAATGGAAAGTAGGAAAAAAATATAAAAATAAAAATAAAAACCTCCCTCCCTACCCGAACTTTTGAGAAAAAAGGACGCTCAACAACTTTTAATTTTTATGTGGCCTTACCGCAGCGTTGGTTAGACAATAGGTACGTCATAATGTCCCATGCAAAACATCCTGTTTACCATGTTGACGCTTTTGTTTTGTGACTTAATCCTGTCTTTATTTAGCACACTCTATTCACTATGTGACCTGTCATTCAAAGAGGACTAGTGAAAGTACACATTTTCACAAACATGCATAGAAAAATCAAATATTACAAACTTCAAACTTTCTTGTATTTTGACTGGCAGCAGTAATCGGCGTTGAACCTACCTTAGTAACGCAATTGACGATCATTCATCATTGTATCCCCGCAACCCCAAAGTAATATAAAGATTACGTCCCGTTGATATTTTTTGGAGCAAGTTATTGGAGCATGGAATGCTCCAAAGTTATTGAATGCTCCAAAGAATGTTCCAAAGTTATTGGAGCATGGAATGAAGGTATTGGAAAGGGTGTTGGAGAGGATAAGGAAGAAAGTGAAAATCGACGAAATGCAGTTTGGATTTATGCCAGGAAGAGGAACGACAGATGCGCTTTTCATTGTGAGGCAGTTGCAGGAGAAGTACATGGAGAAGAGGAAGAAGTTGTTTTGGGGTTTGTTGATCTGGAGAAAGCATTCGATAGGGTTCCACGCAAAGTATTGACATGGGCATTGAGGAAGTTAGGAGTGGAGGAATGGTTGATCAGAGTAGTGATGGCAATGTACAAAAGAGCGCGCACAGCTGTAAGGACGAAGGACGGGAACAGTGGTGAGTTTGAGGTGAAGGTGGGAGTGCATCAGGGGGCGGTACTAAGTCCACTACTATTTGTAGCTGTGATGGAGGTGCTGGCTCAGAACGTAAAGGAGGGTTTACCGTGGGAGTTGTTGTATGCAGATTATCTGGTGTTGATTGCGGAAAGTATGGATGGACTGAAGGAAAAGATGAACAAGTGGAAGGAATGTATGGAGACAAAAGGTCTGAAGGTGAATATCGGAAAGACGAAGGTGATGGCAAGTGGTAAAGCATGTGGTGAGGTGGAAAGAACTGGGAAGTGGCCGTGTGCTGTGTGCAGGAAGGGTGTCGGAGTGAAGTCCATTCAAAGTATAATGTGCGCTGAGTGGGTTCATCAAAAATGTAGTGGTCTGAGAGGGTCATTTACCAGTGTGGCAGCTACATTCAAATGTAAGGTGTGCACAGAGGGAGCTGCAGATGGAGGAAATGTTGAGTTGGATCTTGGAGACGGCGTGAAGCTGGAAGGTGTGAAAATATTTTGCTACCTCGGAGACATGCTGAATGGAGAAGGTGGATCAGACTCGGCAACGGTTGCTCGAGTGAGATGTGCATGGAAGAAGTTTCGGGAACTGAGTGGCGTGCTGATGAGGAGGAGAGTGTCGCTGAAGCTAAAGGGAAAGGTGTATGCTGCATGTGTGAGAAGTGTTATGATTTATGGGAGCGAGACATGGGTAATGAACGTAGAGCAGCAACGGAGGCTGGAAAGGGTGGAAATGTGAATGGTTCGATGGATGTGCGGAGTATCGTTGAGAGAGAGGAAGACAAATGATGAATTGCGAAAGATGATGGGAATATTGCCTGTGATTGATGATGTGAAGAGGAACAGGTTGAGATGGTTTGGTCATGTGTTGAGGAGGGATGAAAGTGACTGGTTGAGAAGAGTGATGGAAATTAATGTAGAAGGAAGTAGAGGATGGGGAAGACCGAGAAAGACTTGGCTAAAGATGGTGGAAGAGGAAATGCGGGCAAGGGGGTTAACAAGGAGAGATGCAGAAAATAGGGGAAAATGGAGAAGATTGTCATGGGGACCGCAAGGCTAACCCCTGCTCTAGCAGGGAAAATGGCCTTAAAATGCATGTTGTTGTCCAGTTGATATGACAGTTTTTCAATGCACACATTTTTCTGTTACTGTGTATCAACCGCACCCCCTTTTTTAGGGTTTTCCCGTCGGTAAAAAACCGCGGTTGATACACCGGAAAATACAGTATGTCTCTCCGAAAAGACCGACTGGAAAACCCTCCCATCTACTTTCTCAACAATCCTCTCCAAGAAGTTCTGTCGCTCAAGCTTTTGGGTCGCACTATCTGCCATGATCTTTCTTGTGAAAACCACATTTCCAAGCTGGCCTCCAAACCCAGACGGCGACTGGGCATCCTCCGTCGTGTGAAGTCCTTCCTTGACACACCTGAGCTCCTCACCACATACAAGGCTTTCATCCGCAGCTCAATGGAATACTGTTCCCCCCTCTGGGCCGGTGCTCCTGCCTCACACCTAGTTCGGCTTCACGCTGTTGAAACCAAAGCTTTCAGAATCATTGGAATCTCCTGTGATGAAGCTAACTCCGAGGGCCTTTCACTCACTCACCGCAGGCAGGTTGGTGGTCTTTCTGTCTTCTACCGACTCCTCTCCGACCTTGCTCCCCCAAGCTTTCTCTGTGCTCTGTCCCCCAAATATTCCTACAGGTCGCACAAGATCTGCCAGCGACCCTCTTATGGTTAAACTGCCAAAATCTAGGCTCTCTGCTCACCTTCACTCTTTCATTCCCCTTTTCTCCCACCTCTGGAACAAACTCCCCCACTCCCTTCAATCCCACCCCTCCCTCCCGGTCTTTAAAACAGATGTTCACCACCATCTCTTATCTTCCCCCATCCAAAACCTTGATCTTTTCTACCCCCGCTAATTCACCCCAGATGCACTTTTTTTTGAAATTCCAACTTCTTTCCTGGAAGTCCTTGCAGTGTCCATATGTTTTATACCTCTCCCACCTCCCCCCAAGCCCTCTCCCTCCCACAGTTCTTTCGATGTCCCTGCTCTCAAATGTTGTGTTTGTGTCCTTCCCTCTCTCTCCCCATCTTGTCTACCGCTCCCCTTATTTTGTGTTTTATGTGCCGGTTTGACTTTTTGTGTGATTAATGTTCGCTCTTTCACGAGCCTCGATCTTGTATACCAAAAAAAAAAAAATTCCCAAGGCTGAGAGCGCAAGCGGCAAGTTTAATTGGTCAAGATGGTGTAAAATGGCATAATAGGTTGTACGGAAGCTTTTTGGAAGTGTAAACAAGGTGATTTGTGTTCCACAGTGTTGTATATCATTCAAATGAAATAAAATAAAGGTTTTAAAGGCTGTTGACAAAAAACTACCTTTTTGGAAGTTTACCACCATTGATGCACCATTTTTTCCACCACCTTATTCAACATATTACATGAGTTCTTCATGCCTATTGTTTGTGTCTTTTCTGACGTCCCTAAAAACAGTAAGTTTCCTGTTTGGAATGATTTTCAATTCTGTTCGACTGCCAGACAAAAAAAACTACCCCACCCCCCTCTCTGCACATAAACACTTGGGAGGAAAAAATGCCAAGAAAAATATTTAAAGACCCATTCTCCAATTAAAATTCAATAAGTTTTCTCCACCCATTAACCCTACCTCCCTCAATCCTCTTACATTAAGTTTATTGTATTTCCTCCCCTGTTCTCTCTCCTCTTTTCCTGTTCTTCATTCCATGGTTAGTTTGATCCACCTATTGTGCCACCGTGTCACCTCACCCATACTTGAATTAGATCTTGCATAGATAGAGTTCACATCGTATTTAAAAAAAAAACAAACAGACTTCTCCCTACCCCCAATCCCTGGGGGCTACTAATTGATTTGAGTGCCAAAAGCAACATCCCAAGACAACAACCACCATTTTTCACTCCAAGACGACAACCTCCTCCCCCCCTTGAACCCTGGGAGCTATTAATTATTTCAATCACATAAAACCCTCTCATGCACCCCGAGGCCAATCATCAGCTTTCAACTCATTCCGTGATGTGGTTTAGGAATGCATATATATTGTTGCGGTTTTGAGAACCCACACTTGTAAATATAACATCATTAAAGGTTAAAGGTAGCACCCCATAGATAGGCGACAAGCAACACGTAGGTCACCTTAGGACGTCAGTTATTTCATAGTCTGTGTTTAGATAAGGCCATTCCCAATAGCTGCATCTGCGTTGCGTAGAACAAATACGAGTAGGCCCCTTTTGTTCATTTTGGCAGCCTCCCTCCACGCGACGCCATTAAGCGCCCTCCCGTCTATGCCCCATCGGCCCTCCCAATTTGTTACGCTCCTTGAAGCCACGAGGTGAGGCCCGAAAAGGGGGCGGAGCGCCAGGATGGAGGTGCGGCCACGTCAACCAGCCATCAGGGCGGAGCCGGTAAGCCAACACCAGCCAACCAGGGCTAAGGTGAGATCGCCTGACCGGGCGTGGTTGGGGCTTCGAGAGCGTTCGCTGGCTTGGGTTATAAAAGCGTGCACGCAAAGCCCTTTGGGAGAACACGAGAGTATATGCGCTTTACCAAGAGAAGGCTGATGGTGAGGACTGCCTGAGCGAGCTCGCATTAAAGAGGACTTGTTGGAAGGTTGGCTTATTGAGGACTTATGAGAAGGACTCGCTGGGGGAAAGTTAACATTCATAAAGGACTCGTTGGAGAGCGCGCTAAAGAACTCGGGTTATGAGCTTTGATTGAGGCGGCTGCCTTGGGAGGACGTCTGCGAAAAGCGCTACGTGTAACCGCCAGTATACCAGCCTTTCCCCGTCACGATAATTGTCCGCCATGCGCTTACGCTACGCGGAGAGCTGCCTGCCGGGTTTTCCACCATCATCACCTGGTACGGGCCGAGGACCGGAGCCGGACCGGAGCCTGAACGCCATCGCCGGACCTTCCACCCTACCATCTGCATCCCCGCGTGAGTCTGAAGTCTGAGACCGAATCTGAGAGTGATCGGGCCCGAGTCCAAGGGAATAAGTTAAGGCTGTGGTTAAGACTGCCCTGTGTACTTTTCCTTCCTCTTTCTTTCTTGTACATTCTTTCGTTTCCTCTTATTAATTGTACAAATTGTGAATAAATCACCGTGTTCTTTCTGGTTTCCACTTAATCCGATCGTCCTAGTCTCTTCTCAATTGGGTAAGCGTGGCACGATTCGGAACCGCTATAATCGGGTCTAGTCTTGGTTAACAGCTCGGATCGCGGATTGCTATCCGCTCGGCAATATTCCATCAATATCCATGATTCGGGCGGGAGTTATTCCCTTGCTTCACGGTCGGTGGTAGTATTTAGGTAATAGGACTAAAACTCGACCAACAACCCTATTTACCACCAACTGGAAGGAACGTGATAACTTCGGATCGCGTCGGCCAGATAAAGGACAAGGGGATTAACCCCCTCTTGATAAGGGGAGAGCCGACGTTTCCGAGATCCGCAACAATTGGTGTCAGGAGTGGGATTTGGAACCTGGGACTAAAAAAAATTTTTTCGACCAAATTTTGGACACCAATTGTGCTATTGGCCGCAACAATTGGTGTCTGGGAGTGGGATTTGGGACCCGAACCAAATTTTCTTATCTTTTGGACAAAATTTGGTCAAAATTACGAGCGGCCGAAATTTTTATTAACACCTCAATTTTAAATCGTGCCATGGACAGCCAAGGCGATCGGATGCCGGTGGAGGTAGAAATAAATGAAGAATTAATTAACCAGGACCCCCGGGAAGAATTGGGAGGAATGGAAGAGGAGATTAATGAAGATGCAGCAGTGGGGGTTGCAGGCGAACAAAATGGCGGTGCCTCGCACATGGCGACGGGGGCCGCGCCCACTGCGCAAATGGGAGGGATGGATATGCAGGCCCTCATTGCGCAGCTACAGGCAGCCATACAAATGGAGATGGGAAACCAAATTGGGGGATTGAAAAATGATATGGGCAACCAAATTGGGGGATTGAGTAAGGAGATGGAAAAGAACAGGGAGCAATTGGGCAATCAAATTGGGGGGGTAGAAAGCAAATTGGGGGGATTAGAAAGCAAATTGGGGGGATTAGGAAGCAAATTGGGGGGCCAGTTGAAGGACGTGGGTGGCCAAGCAAGAGAAATAAACGAGGGGTTAACGGGGTTTGGAAACAGAGTGGGTGGCCAGATAAAGAAGATGGGGAAAGACATTGACCGCAGGTCGAGCGGGAAAGGCACACGGGTATGCGACGAGGTAACGCGGCTTGAGGAACGCGGGGAAAGCGAAGGTGAGCAAAGCACAGCCGGGTGGACCGGGGTAGAAATCGCGACTCGGGGGATAGAAAAGCCGACGACCGCTGAATTGGAAAATTTTATTTTATGTGCGCCAGCGGTCGTCGAGCTGAATAGAAAAATGAATTAATTATTATAGTGGAAATGGGGGTTAAGGAGATGGCGGACTTAGAAAAGCAATCGCGGGAGGAAAGGATGGAAATTGTACAAAGTCTGCATTCGTATCATGATGCCATACTTCCTAACCCAAATGAAGGTTTGCAGCTGCGTGTGGAGAAAAGGCTCCCGAAGGTAAGCCGGGCTGTATATGGCGCGAAAAGGTTTGGCGCAAAAAGATTTTTCACGCATTTGGGATCCCGGCGTCACCCGGGCGCTTGTGGAAGGTCCATGGTGCGCTGTGTGAAAGGGAATGGCGCGCGTGTGAGACAAAAGTGTGCACCGAAGCGTGGGTGTGTAACAACAGAGTGTGAAAGTGAGGGTGAGTGCACAACAGAGTGTGAAAGTGAGGGTGAATGCACACCAGACTTGGTTGTGGAGAGTGTGCGGGGATGCACACCGGAGCGGGTAAGTGGGTATGTGCAAGAGTGCACACCCATGGTGGTTACGGAGTACGTAACGGAGGAGTGTGCGCAATAATGTGCGCGAGGGTGTGCGGTGATGATTGGGTATGTGCAAGAGTGCACACCCATGGTTGTAACAGAGGAGTGTGTGATGATGGAGTGTGCGAGTAGAATGAGTGCGCAAGAATGTGTGCGAGAGTGTGTAAGAAAGGAGTGTGCACGAGAGCGTGCGGTGGTAGAGTGCACGGAGTGTATGGGATGTGCGAGTGAGAAAAGGGTCGCATGGTGTGAGCATGCGATTCGAGCATCGACGCAGACCGGGGCAGCGCTTAGGCCGACGTATAGCCGACGCAAGCTCTCGGGACGTGGTGTTCTTTGTGTGCTGCGGGGGCCGGCGGGGATCGTTGCCGTGGCGCTCTCACAAGGAGCGCCGTGCACGATTCGGGCCGGGTCCCGCCCTGTATGGTCGGTGCCGCGCCTTCGCGGACAAGGCGATCGGCACTATTCCGGGGGAGGTAGGCCAGGTCAGACCTTCGCCCCCTGGCGGGGGCGGTGTTCCGACCGGGGGAGGTTGGGTCATCGGGGCGGAGACCGAAAGGCTCCGTGCCGGGATGGCACCTGGAACCTCGGCCCAAGTATGCCTCCTCCCCAGAATCGAAAATGCCGGACGGACCCAACCAACAGGAGACTGGCCATCCGCATACATTGCTCGGCTTTGCGAAGCCGAGCGGTGGAAATGTATCCGCACCGAGAGGCTCAAGTGTAGTGGACAAATAGAAATAGTGATGTCGAGGTATGGTAGCTCTACCATCCCTCACTATTTTGGGGCAGAGGAGCAGTAGTTTATGGGCAGTGAGAACTAGCCAGGGAGGGCTAGGATAATGGTTAGGGATCTAGAAATGACAATAGGAGACTTGAGATTTAAGTAGGGACATTGTACAAGTAGTGGGGACGTAGTTAGATTAGTTGGATAATAATGACGAGGGATGTGCTTAGTGTAAAGGGATGACAGGGGAGAGCACTAATATTAGAGGGAAATAGATAGTCAGATGATGCTGTGTGTGTGTAATTGTGGGAACCACTGTGTGCATGGGCTTGGAATGAGGCATTGTGAATGGGAGTCTTGGTGGTGCTGGTGATTAAATGAGGCAATGCTCGTGAATGATGTGTGTGTGTGTAAAAGTGTATGAGTAGAGCATTGTAGACATGTGTAATGGTGTTGAGTGAATGACTTGCATGGGGTGCAAGTGAATAGATGGTATGGAATGAGTGGTGTGGAATGTATGGTGCGAAAGAGTGGATGTGTGAAGATGGACCCCTTCACGAATACCCGGGGAGGGTAGTTTAAAGTTAGGTAGAAGGAGTAGGTAAATTGTTGGATATTGACATCTGTGGTGCATGTAGTAGCAATGAAGTGCTTGGAGGGGTGCGTAAGTTAGAGGAATGGCTGGGCGTGTGGCTTAATTGGTACGTATGGTTAGATGAGCACTCGGCCACTGGTAATCTGTCGGCCAGGTGAGGCCGCAGGTAGGCTCTGGGAGCCAGGTTAGAGTTCAGGTAGAGTTCAGCGGGGCCCGAGGATCCTAAGGAGAGGACCCGGGTAGCCCAATGCCAGAGGGGGCATTAGTGGGGTAAGAGCCAGGGAGGGCCTTCCCCGGTTAGGTAGTCATTGGCAGGGCACGACCCCGGGTAGTTTAAAAAGTAAATGTCATTAGAGTAGTTAGGATGTGAGAAATCCCTTCGCACCATCCACAGCCAATCACCGAGGAGGACGAGGCTCCACACCAAGGCTTTGTAGGCTGTTTGAGTAGTGAGACGCATCACGACGTAATGAGACATTGTGTTTGTTCCATCCCTTCCTTCCTGGGAGGGATTGGGAGACGAATTCGGAGATAGAGGGGGATATGGGAGACAAGACGTAGAGACGGATTGTAAACACAAGGGGGGCTAGGGTAGTGTAGCCGACGGTGGGGGGTACGGACGGATAGGGACAAGCCTGCTCTGCTCGCTCTTCCGCGTCCCTCGCACCACATTACCTTGTTTTTCTGTGTGCCACTGTGTGCTTTCCGCTTTGCTTGTTGTGCCTTGTCTCTTCCCCCACCACAGGATCATTTTGGAGCCCGAACTGGGCAGCACCATCGACCTGAGCAGCATCCATTCTGCACCGTTCCAACCGTGCAGCCAAACAGCGCAGCACCTTGCTGCCATATCCTTTTGCTGCACCTTTGTTGCGCCTGTGCAGCACTTTGCTGCCAAACCCTTTGCTGCACCTTGTTACACTCACTCATTCTGGACCACAAGCCCTGTGGCCTTGCACCTCTGCTGTGCAGCATTTTGCTGCAAAATCATCTTGCACCTTCGGACCACTTGTTGAGTGGCATTAATGCCACGCAGTCGGACCACGTGAGATTGGCCCTGCTGGCAAAATAAAAGCATTTTTGTGCATTTTCATTATGGTGTGCTAGGCATAAGAAGATGTGTAAGTTTAGATAGCCCTGAAGTTTAAAATGGCCTGTATGCCGGTCCGGGGGCTAGCCGGTTTGATATATGCCCACAGAAGAAGCAAGAAGCAAGATGCAAGAAGCAAGCAGCAAGTGTCATGATTTTGAGTGTGTTTTTGCTGTGCTTTCTCTCTCCTCCAATCTTCTCTTCCAAAAAGGACAGGTCCTGGGTCATAGAATTGTAAATAAAATTAAGTTTTGTGCTTGTAAATATAAGAATGCTGCCCACCGGCTATGTGTTTAGTTTGAAATTCCGGAAATACTCAGGTAGCTGTGGGCGTGAATCTGTTAGATAGCTGCTCAACGCAATAGGAGGGACATATCTAGTGTTAAAACTGTCGCACACACGGGTCAGAGTAAATGTTAGGGGAAACCACACCTATGTGTCACATTTAAAAGTAAAGTTAATTTTGCATGTCACTCTCGACCGGTCGTTCCATTGGTGGTTCCGACTCGGGGACGAGTCTGACGAGGGAGGGGTGTAGTGTTGCGGTTTTGTAATAAAGGTTAATTTCTCCTCTTAGTTAGTTACACTACAACATGTAGCCTCGCTTAAGTTCAGTTATTTCTTAGTAAATGTAAGCGTAGTCCTTTCCTGTGTTAGTTTTGCGTTGAGTAGGCCAGTGAAAATTAGGTGTCCTTATGGCGCTTTGGTTTGGTATTGGCGCTGAAATTTCACGCGGCAGGCCTGAACAAGTCGACCGAGGCCGAAGGAAGGCGGGGCAGAAGGAGTAGGAGTGACCGGTAAGCACGAGCCGCCATTCAGGGCTCGAGGGAGTGGCTTACCACTGCGGCAAAAGGCGGGGTTTGGAACATTCGAGTCGGGCTGGGGCGGGGCCATATAACCCCGTGCCCCCCACCGGAGTTCGGAGCGCTCAGTTATGAGATCGGAGTTCAGATCAGAATACGTGAGATCGGAGACGAGTGCAGTTGGAGTTCGGAATTGAGAGCGCGCATGAGATTGCGTCGTATTGAGTCATATCGTATGAACTGAATAACCCCGTTGTACACGAACTTGTCCTGCTCCCCGCGCTCTGCGCAGTATTAATCGCGCGCTGTAAAGAGTGACCCGAGCCAGGCCACAGACGCGCGATTTCCCTCCTGCTGCCTTTGCCTGAATACGCACCGCGAGGATTTTCCCTCCTGCCTGCCTTCGCAGGGATACGTGCTGTGACCGCCAGAGGGCCACGACCGGGTGAGCTGTTCCTGGAGCGACCGAAGCGGGTGCGTTCGGCTAGCGACCATTCTTCCTCCATCTCCCCGTGTGTGTAAGTGGGCCCATTGTCTGGGGCTAAATATACGACTGATTAAGTTCTGCCCTGCCCAATCCTTGTGAATAGTGTAAATAAATCTGTTCTTCCTTCTGATTCGACCGTTTTTGTCTTTTCCATCATTGGTCTCGCATGGTATGAATTAGATCGCTCTAATCGGGTTCTATAGAAAGGTAACAGCACGAGTCACGTGGTACGCAATCCGCTCGGGCGTACTCAATCACGCATGGTTCGTGCGAGACTCGATCCACGCTTCCGCTGAGGCGTGGGTACTCAAGGTACGTGTGAAATTGTCCCAAAACCCTTTTCCACGTCTGCCCGGAAGTGGCGACTCGGTCTCGCGGTTTTGAAGACCCAGAGGGAAAAAGGGGCTTAATCTCCCCTTTGTAACGGGAACAGGCTTCAAAGATCCGCAACAATATATTTATATATATATACAGTCACGTGAAAAAGTAAGTACACCCCATGTAAAGTTTTGAGTTTTTCAACATGCAGCTATTTGATCTTCATTTCAACAATATTGATAGATAAAGGTGATATAATATAACAAATATCATGAAACATTTACATTTTGTAGTCCATTGTACAATTAAAATAAACATAAATGCAAATTTCGCATGTGGAAAAAGTAAGTACACCCTTGGCTCTAATAGGTGGTATTGCCCCCTTTGGCAGAAACAACCTCAAGTAGGCGTTTCTTATAACTGTCTACCAGTCTCTGACATCGACTTTTAGAAATTTTTGCCCACTCCTCCATGCAGAATTCTTTCAGCTGTGCGATGTTTGAGGAGTTTCTTGCATGCACAGCTCGTTTCAAATCCCCCCACAACATCTCGATGGGATTTAGATCAAGGCTTGGACTTGGCCATTCCAGAACCCTCCTTTTCTTTCTTTTCAGACAATTCCTTGGTGGATTTACTGGTATGTTTAGGGTCATTGTCATGTTGCAAGGTCCACCTTCGGTTGAGCTTCAACTTTCCGACAGATGGCCTCACATTATCCTCAAGCACCCTCTGGTACAATGAAGAATTCATAGTGGATTCTATGATGGTGAGCTGCCCAGGCCCTGATGCAGCAAAGCTGCCCAAAACCATAATATTTCCACGACCATGCTTTACAGTTGGTATCAGGTTCTTGTGGTCAAATGCTGTCTTTGGTTTTCGCCAAACATGTCTTCTGGTACTGTGGCCAAATAGCTCTACCTTTGACTCATCTGTCCAGAGCACATTGTTCCAGAAGTGCTGGTCTTTGCCTCGGTGTTCATTGGCAAACTTTAGTCTTGCCCTGATGTTCTTTCTGGACAGCAAAGGTTTCCTCCTGGCACACCTCCCATGTAGATCAAATTTGTGCAGCCTCTTTCTAATGGTAGACTCGTGCACTTTGGCATCAACAGTGGCAAGAGCTACCTGTAGGTCCCGTGATGACATTCTGGGGTTCTTAGAGACTTCTTTCAGCATCTTGCGGTCTGCTCTCGGGTGGAACTTGCTGGGGCGGACTGGCCTGAACAAACAAGTTGGCAGTTGTTTGGAATCTTCTCCACTTGTAGATCATCTTCCGGACAGTCGAATGATTGATTTCAAATTGTTTGGAGATCTTTTTAAATCCCTTCCCAGACTCGTAGGCATCTATAACCTTATTTCTGAAGGCCTCAGAGAGCTCTTTTGATCTAGACATGGTGACGCCGCATGCTTCAACAACAAAGAGCAAGCCAAACTAAATGTCTGAGGTTTAAATAAGACAGGTTCCTCCAAGATCCTCTCCAACGATGTTCTAATCATTTGCACCTGAGCTGGTGCACCTCATTCTAATTTTAGGTATTTGAAGTAGTGATAAATGCAGGGGTGTACTTACTTTTTCCACATGCGAAATTTGCATTTATGTTTATTTAAATTATACAATGGACTACAAAATGTAAATGTTTCATGATATTTGTTATATTATATCACCTTTATCTTGTTGTTGAAATATTGTTGTTGTTGAAACATTTCAACAATCAATATTGTTGAAATGAAGATCAAATAGCTGTCTGTTGAAATATGTTGAAAAAGTCAAAACTTTACATGGGGTGTACTTACTTTTTCACGTGACTGTGTATATATATATATATATATATATATATACACACATATATATATATATATATATATATATATATATATATATATATATATATATATATACACACACATATATATATGATATTTTGGGGTTGCTGTGCTGCCTCTGGCACTGTGTGCCTTGAATGTGTGCATGGCATCATTAAATCAGGAGATTACCAAGGCATTTTGGAGCGCAATGTTCAACCAAGTGTCAGAAAGCTGGGTTTCCATCGAAGGTCATGGGTCTTGCAGCAGGACAATGACTCCAAACACACTTCAAAAAACACCCAGGAATGGCTCAAGACAATATGCTGGACTGTTCTGAAGTGGCCAACAAAGAGTCCAGATCTAAATGGCATTGAACACCTGTGGGGAATTTCTGAAAACAGCAGTTGGGAGAATGCACCCTTCAAATCTGGGAGAACTGGAGCAGTTTGCACAAGAAGAGTGGACCAAACTGTCAGTAGAGAGGTGTAGGAAGCTCCTTGATGGCTATTCGGAAGCACTTGACTGCAGTTATTTTGTCCAAACGCTGTGCTACGAAATATTAAGTCTCGGGTGTCAATAATTTTGTCAATGCTATTTCTTTTTATTTTTGGATTTAAAATGATATATTAAGTTCTGAATCAAAAACAAAGGTTCTGTAATATTAAACAGTGAAATAAAGAATTGTGGAGACCAAATACTTTTGGCAATTTCAACTTATTTTTCGATAAAATTGTGAGTTATTTGAAAAAAGTGCAAGGGTACCAATATTTTTAGCCACGACTGTGTACATACTTATACATACATACAAATATATATATAATATATATATATATATAATTATATATATATATATATATATATATATATATATATATATATATATATATATATATATATATATATATATATATATATATATATATATACATATATATATATACTGTATATATATCTATATATGTGGATATATATATATATATCTATATATATAAAACACAGTTTGTGTGTGTGTGTGTGTGTGTGTGTGTGTGTGTGTGTGTGTGTGTGTGTGTGTAATGTTACCGATAGACTCCTAAACGGAGAGGCTTACGTGCTTGATATTTGACATAGACATGGCCATTGAGCGTGGGACGAACATGGCCGAACTCAAAATATTTGACGATCCATATTTTTTATTCATATTTGCCTCAGCGCATTTCAGCAAAGTACCCGCTAATCTCAGCCGCTTCCAGAACAGCTCGCTGATTCGCTCAGAGCTCGATTTTGTGCGATATGAATTAAATGTCTTTGAAACAGCTGTGAAACGTCTTTCCACAACCCTTCCGTAACCGATTGGAGCAGTTTCTTGCCGCACAAAACGAGATCCGCGAAGCGAGTTGGTCGAGTCGTGCTGACCAAGATGGCGACACGGCGGCTTCACTTTTCACGGAGTATGAGCATTCTATATATTTTCAATTCAGTGCGCCCGTGATTTGTGGCATAGACATGACCATTGGGCCTTCACGGTGTAATTTGTGCGAGGCTTTTGTCCGAGTGAGCTTGAGTCGAGAGGGCGAATGTACGGGTTGGGAATGTACGGGTCTCCCTTCCCCCGCCCGGCAACGCCGGTACTGGAGGACGTCACAGGATCGGTGAGTCTCCAAAATCCGCTTCGTGCTGTTGTGAATATGCAGGACTATGTCCGATTGTTGTGCTGCTCTCCGACCATGAGAACTGCAATGTCATTGTTGACTGGCCATCCCCTTCCCTCCCCCTTCCCCCTCCCCCCCTTCCCTTCCCCCTCCACCATACCCCTACCCTTCTCCCCTCCCCTCCCCCTCCATTTTCCCCCTCCCTCTCCCTTTTCCCCCTCCCCCTCCCTTTCCCCCTCCCCCCTCCCCCTCCACCTCCCTTTCCCCCTCCCCCTCCCCCTCCACCCTACCATTTTCCCCTCCCCCTCCATTTTCCCCCTCCCTCTCCCTTTTCCCCCTCCCCCTCCCTTTTCCCCCTCCCCCTCCCTTTTCCCCCTCCCCCATCCCCCTCCCCCTCCCTTTCCCCCTCCCCTTCCCTTCCCCCTCCACCCTACCATTTTCCCCTCCCCCCCTCTTCTCCCCTCCCCCCCCCGTTCCCCTCTCCTCCCCTCCCCCCCGCCCAGCAATGCCGGGTACTTCTGCCGGGTCCCCCCCTCCCCCCTCCCCATCCCCCCCTCTTCCCTCTCCCCTCCCCCCTACCCATTCCCCCTCCCTCATCCCCCCTCCCCCTCCCCTCCCCCCTCCGGCCACTCCCCCCTCCCCCTCTTCTCCCCTCTCCCCCTCCCCCTCTTCTCCCCTCCCCTCCCCCGCCCGGCAATGCCGGGTACTTCTGCTAGTGTGTGTATGTATATATATATATATATATATATATATATATATATATATATATATATATATATATATATATATATATATGTATATTATATTGTTACGTGTTCCTTCCCGACCTCCTGGTCTCGGTATACCTCCGAACCCCGAGAGGAGCCACGGAAGAAAAATGTGTTATTCTGTGTCAGTAATCAATAGTGAAACCACACAAATGATTATAAACGCAAATAATTGTTACGGATCTCGGGGGTCGGCGCTCCCCTTATCAAGGGGGGATTAATCCCCTTGTCCGTGACTGACCGACCCGAGTCCTTAGAAGTTATAACGCTCCTTCCGTTCGGTATTAGCTAGGGTCATTGGTCAATGTAGTCCCAAATACCTACTTACTAACCCGACCGTAAAGCAGGGAAATAACTCCTGCTCGAACCACAGACGTGATGGTAAATGCCGAGCGGTTAGCAATCCGCGGTCCGAGCCATTAACAAAGACTAAACCCGATTCTGAACGGTTCCGAAATTGTGCCACAAGTACTCAATTGAAAGAAAGGACGGAGGCGATTGGATTAGGGAAAAACAAAGAAAGAACAAGGTGAATTTATTTACAACCAAAATGAAGAGGAAAGGAAAGAATGTACAAGAAGAAGAAGAAGAAGAAGCAGGACACAGGGCAGGCTTAACCACACAGTCTTAACTTACGACCCCGGACAAACATACACACTCACACGGGATTGTAGCTGGTAGGGTGGAAGGTCCAGGTAGAGGGTATGGTGGTGAGGTCCAGGCTCCAGGTGAGGCTCCGATTCCGTGGGCAAAAACCCGGTAGGCAGCTTCGCGCGTATCGTTCAACCGCGAGCGGACCTTACATATGGCGGGGGGGGGGGGGGGGGGGGGGGAGACTCGTGTCCTTCAATAAAGCGCCTTTTGTAATCGAGCTCGTATACAATGCGTTCTCCCAACAAGTCCTTCCAAAGAAGTTCGTTTGCCAGCGTGCACAGTCCTCAAGTCCTTCGTGCAAGAAGTCCCCGAAAGAAGTCCGTTTGCCAGCGTGCGCAGTCCTCAAGTCCTTCGCGCAAGAAGTCCCCGAAAGAAGTCCGTAAAAGGGCTTTACGCTCGCGCTTATATATCGCGCTTCAAGATCACTACGCGCTCCATCAAGCCACGCCGGCCAGTGATATTTCATCAGCCCTGGTTGGCTGGTGGGGGCTTACCGGCCACGCCCTGATGGTGAGTTGACAGGCCACACCTTGTCCTTGGCGCTCCGCCCCCTTCTTCCTCGAGCCAACCGCATGGTCAATGGCGGCGCCTGAGCGAACACTAACCAAGGCACGTAACAGAATTTGGAGAGAGGTCGCAAAATGAGCAAAAGGGCCTACTCCTTATTTGATTGATGCAACGCAGATTCAACTTTTGGAAACACAGCCTAAACTAAGACATAATAAGGAAATAACTGAGTTCCAATGGTGGCCTACGTGTTGCTTGTGGACTAACTAGGGGTGCTACCTTTAACCTTTTCTGTCATATTTACAAGTGATTATTATTTACAAAAGTGTGGGTTCTAAAACCGCAACACTGCACCCTCCCTTTTTCCAGGCTCGTCCCGAGCCGAAACACAAGGGCTGTCTTTTAACTTAATGTGACACTTAGGTGTGGTTACCCTCTACTTTTAACCTCACCCTGAGTGCGACAGTTTTAACACTAAATATGTCCCACCTGCTGCGTTGCATCCTATCTAATGACTCACGCCCACAATTAACCGAATTGCGGAATTATTCTGAAACTACACATAAAGCCGGTGGGGAGCATTATTTACAAAAACACTACTATTTTGATTATATACAACTACAACCCAGGACCTGTCTTTTGTGGGATGAAAAAGATGGTTTGATAAGAGGAAAAATGCCATTGCCATGCACTGCACCGATACACCATACCATATGTACCAATATGCACCAATAAAGAAAAAATGCACCAAAAGCACCAAAAAGCACCATCATCAAAATGCACAGTCATCACATTTTTTAAATAATAAAATGATGACGTCTTCTTCTTCTCTGCTGGGCCGATGTTTCTGGTTGTCTTGATCTTCTTGCTTGATGTTAATTTTAATAAGAAAGGGCACAAACCGCATCCGCTTTTTAGTTGTTATCGCTGTGACAGATCAACCTGCGTGTCAGGTTGCGGTCGATTCCGAAGAGAATCGTTGGACTGCCCTTACGTCTCGACTACGGCCGTCGGCCATTTTGACGTGCGTGCTTTGTGCGTCGAGCAAGGTTTCTTTGCTTCGCTTCAGCCTTTGCGCGCCGCGCAAGGTTTTTCTTTGCTTCACGTCAGCCGTTTTCACCGCTTTCAGACGTATCTGGTGTGTGTGTGTGTGCAACGCGGATATACCTGAAGGTAAATCTGAGGTTTGCCGACTGCGAGCTGTGGAACGTCCATACCCGAGGGTGTGATTTCCCAGTCGCCTGGAGGGCGCCTTTGCACAGCTTTGGCAGCCGGACTGTAACTGCCAACCCAACGGAATTCTGGTCTCGATTGGACATTGATCTGTCGATCGCTGGAGCGGATCGACTTTGGCTTGAAGCCGGGGAATAGAGACATTGGGAATCTTCTTCTTTTCGCTCACTTGGAGCACAGTGAGTTATATTGTACGTACCTGATGGTACCATCATAGGAATGATATACTATTTTTGTACAATTGATTACTATTGTTTTTGTACTGTTATGCTTGTGTGATCTTAATACAATACCTGTTGGTTTGTAACAATTGTTGTGGCTTCACCATTGATCTTTGACATACAGAATAACACATTTTTCTGCCCCGACTCCTCTCGGGGCTCGGAGGTACACCGTGACCAGGGGGTCAGGGAGGAGCATGTAACAACATCCCTTGAAACAAGAACAATGTTGTCCATAGCCATCTCTTTGCTCATGTGAATGGCATGCAAAATGAATCTAGTATCCCATTCTTCATGGTTGGCTGTGAGATTGGTCAAATTGAGACCTTGATTTGAGCTTATGACCCCTTCCTCATCAGAGAAACCACCAGCAACAACAATTGTTTTCTCTTGATCTTGAGTTTGAAGCATCAGTTCATCTGATATGAACTTGGCAAGGTCAGCTTTATTTACAGGAAGAGCAAGAAAACTTTTCCAATTGTTTGAAAGGGCAACATTGCGATCTTCGATGACCCGACGGACAGCATGAGTACTTCTGTTACGTCTTGATTGTGTGGATGCCTTGATTGATATTTTCCGGTATCTGTCAAATACTACATCGATCCTTTTGTATGCACTTACTTTTTGCAACACACATTTCACAAATGCATCTGCCACATGACCAAATGTTTTGGCCTTGTCTGGCTTTCCAAGTGCTACAACCAGTGCTTGGCCATCAATAATCAATCCTGATTCTCCTTCAAGTGTGATTGATGATGGGCAAGACATCGGCCAATATTGACTTTGTACCAGTTCTGAGGGATTTGTTCATTTCAAGAAGTGATACTGGAACTGGCATGAGTTCATGTCGTAATATTACATCCATGTTGACTTCCCGACCACCATGGTAAGCAACAAGGAGATGGTGCAGGATACTTCGATCTACTTTAAGAATGGTCTGCCTGTCATACCTGTTTGACCATGGTGGCCATCTTGAAATCCAAGATGGTGGCCATAATAAGAATTTATTTTGGCTTAATCAACTTTCTTGTCCCCAAAAATGTGGGTATAGCCACCAAAATCAACTTTCTACATTGTTTAGTAGCTGAAATATAAGCTTTTTAGTGTGAATTGGCGGCCATTTTGAATTTTGTCATTTTGGGCATGTTAACTTCAAAATTCAGCTTTTGACAACATTGTTTTTTGCATTCAGGAAAAAAAAACACATAGAAAAAGATATGTTTCCGACTTTCTCAAAGAAACGCCCATGGATTCATTGATTGGCAACTTTTGGAAATATCCGACCAGTCTAAGAGTGGCCAGTCAAAAGCCACTCCTGAGAAAATGGCACATGGAAGCACGCCTGAAGTTTGCAAAAAAGCACGTGAAAGGCTCTGAGAGAATGAGGCAAAAGATTCTGTGGTCTGTGAGTCGAAAATTGAACTCTTTGGCATGAATACAAAGCGCTATGTCTGGTGGAAATCAAGCACAGATCATCACCCATCTTACACCATCCCCAAAATGAAGAATGGTGATGTGAGACTCATGCTATGGGGATGGTTTTCAGTGGCAGGGACAGGGAGACTTGTGAGGATAGAGGGAACAATGAATGGAGCCAAATACACGCTAATCCTTGCGGATAATCTGCTTCAGAGTGCAAAATACCCAAGACTACAGCCGAGATTTACCTTCCAACAGGACAATAACCCCAAACATACAGCCAAAGCAACACTGGAATGGCTTCAGAACAAGAAGGTAAAAGTCCTTGAGTGGCCCAGCCAAATCCCAGACTTGAACCCCATTGAGAACCTGTGGAAAGACTTGAATATTGCTGTTCACCGACACTCCCCATCCAACTTGACAGAGCTTGAGCAAATATGCAAGAAAGAATGCGAAAAACCCCCTAAATTCTGATGTGCAAAGCTGATACAGGCATATCCAAGAAGACTCGAAGCTGTAATTGCTGCTCAAGGCGCTTCTACAATGTATTGACGTAGGGGGTTGAATACTTACGGTATGTAAATTAGATATTTCTCTTTTACTTTTAATCATCTTGTAAAAATTTCTAGAAAAAAAAAAATACACTTTCACATTATGAGGATCATTATGTGTGGATCAGTGACAAAAAAAATCTCAATTTAATGCATTTTAAATTCAGGCTTTAACACAACAAAATGTGAAAAAGTCAAGTGGTGTGAAACTTTCTGAAGGCACTGTACTTTAATTAGTCTGTGAGTATACATCGTGTTTCCAAGGCAAGGCTTTTGAGTAGGGTGAATAAAACTGGTGGCTAAGACCACTGCGAGGTGAAGTGGGGCTGGCCAAGGATAAGCCTTTCATGAAGGTAAGCTGTTAATTATCTTCAAATGGGGTGGTTAAATTTACACAAATACCCAGTTTCTATTCATGCACTTCCTTTGAGCTCCTTAGTATGCATGCAAAGTTTCATGGTTTTGGAGTTATGGAGGAGAAACACACACACTGACTGACTGACTGACTGACTGACTGACTGAAAGACACCCACTGGCATTTATTATTACACTGTGGTGCTGTGCACACACGACTCGATTGCCAGAGAGGTAGGCCACAACACGTGGATACAACAAGAGTCTTTATTAAGAGGTCGCACTTCAGCACTGGGCGGGCTCGAGCTTAGAGCGTGGCCGATCGGTCGAAAGGCGGGGCATGCCTTTCAGTTCCCTGCCTGGACGCTCGCGCCACCCACTGGTGTGCGGAATTATTGTCCCTTGTGCCCGCCACACGCGCACCCCCAGAATTCCCGCGCACCTGAAGGGTGAGCTTGCGGGGAAGCCGGATGACCCGGCCGAAACGCCCCCTGGCGATGCGTGCAGGGCTGGGGGGAAGCGGGACGGCGGGGCTGGGGGGTGCCGGGGGTCTGACCGCTGGGGGGCGGCCTCGACGCGGAGGCAGAGATGCTTGCGGGGGATGGTCCAGATCGCGGTGGGCCGGCTTGAGGCGGTCCACGGAGATACGATCTGGGGCACCGCCGATGTCGACGGTGAAATATTTGTCCCCGGTCTCCAGCACGCAGAAGGGCCCGTCGTATGGGGGCCGTAGCGGTGCCCGGTGGGCGTCGTGCCGGATGATGACGTACTCCGCCGTGCGAAGTTCCGGGGCGACATGGGAGGACGGGCAACCGTGGTGTGCCGTCGGCACCGGGGCAAACCTCCGGGCGGTCTCCTGCAGGGTGAAGCGCTGTTGCGCCGCGGACCAAGGAGCCGTGGAGTCGGGGATAAATTCGCCCGGTACCCGCAGTGGTTGCCCGAAGACCAGCTCCGCCGAGGACGTGCGCAGGTCGTCCTTGGGCGCCGTCCTGAGGCCCAGCAGGACCCAGGTGAGCCTGTCGGCCCAGCTGCCGTCGCGGAGGCTGGCCCGGAGCGTGGCCTTCATCGAGCGATGAAAGCGCTCGCACAGGCCATTGGCCTGGGGGTGGTAGGCCGTGGTGCGGTGCAGTTTGACGCCGAGCCCTTGCGCCACCGCGCCCCAGAGCTCCGAGGTGAACTGGGGGCCGCGGTCGGACGAGATGTCCGAGGGGGCACTGAACCGGGCAACCCAAGTGGCGATGAAGGCCTGCGCCACATCAGCCGCAGATGTCGCCGCCAATGGCACGGCCTCCGGCCACCGTGTGGTGCGGTCCACCATGGTGAGGAGGTGGGTGAACCCCCGCGAGGGGGGCAGAGGTCCAAGTCGACGTGGACGTGGTCGAACCGATGCTCAGGCACCGTAAACGGGGGTGGCGGTGGACCTTTGCGCGCTGGCACGCGAGGCACATCCTGGCCCAGTCGCGGACGTCCTTCCTGAGGCCATGCCAGACGAACTTCGCCGCGACGAGCTTCTGGGAGGCCTTCGTGCCCGGGTGGGACAGGCCGTGGATGGCGTCGAAAACCGGGCGCTGCCAGCCAGCGGGCACGATGGGGCGAGGCCGGCCGAGGGAGACGTCGCACAGCAGGGCCGCGCCCGCGACGTCGAACGGCACCTCGGTGACGCGGAGGCCCGTGACGGCGGTCCGCAAGGCCTGGACACCGGGGTCGGCGGTCTGGTCCTCCGCCATCCGGGCATAGTCGATCCTGAGGTGAACCGCGTGCGCGACGGACCGGGAAAGGCAATCCGCCACCGGGTTGTCTTTACCCGCGACGTGACGGATGTCCGTCGTGTACTCGGACACGGCAGAGAGGTGACGCTGCTGAAGTACCGATCATGGCTCAGCGACCTTGGCCATCGCGAACACAAGGGGCTTGTGGTCGACGAAAGCCGTGAACGGGCGGCCCTCGAGCAGATGGCGGAAGTGTCGGACCGCCAGGTGGAGCCCGAGCAGCTTGCGGTCGAAGGTGCTGTCGCGGCGTTCGTGCGGGCGAAGCTGCCGGCTAAAAAACGCCAGCGGCTGCCAAGCACCACACACACACTGCTCGTGCACCGCACCCACCGCGTAGTCCGACGCGTCAGTGGTGAGGGCGATCGGTGCATCGGGCGCCAGGTGCGCCAGCATGGTGGCGTTGGCCAGGACCAGCTTTGCGCCCGCAAACGCCACGGCCATCGGCTCTGTCCAGGCGATGTCACCTTTGCCTGGCTTGCCCCGGAGGGCCTCGTGCAGGGGGCGGAGGAGCTGGGCGACGTGGGGCACGAAGCGGTGGTAAGAATTTACCATGCCCAGGAACTCCTGGAGCCCCTCGATCGTGCGGGGGCGCGGGAAATCCCTGATCCGCCTCCACCTTGGCCGGTAAAGGGACGGCCCCGTGCCTGGTGATGCGGTGCCCCAAGAAGTCGATGGCGGCGACGCCGAAACGGCACTTTGCGGGGTTGATGATCAGGCCATGCTGGCCCAGTCGTTCGAAAAGCGTGCGGAGGTGGAGCAGGTGCTCCTCCCGGGACGCGCTCGCGAATAGGCTGTCATCCAGGTAGACATAGATTAAAGGTAAGTCGCGCAACACGCTGTCCATGAGCCGTTGGAACGCCTGGGCTGCATTCTTCAACCCAAAAGGCATTCGCAGGAACTCAAAGAGGCCGAAAGGGGTGATGACGGCCGACTTTGGGACATCGTCCGGTTGTACGGGGACCTAGTGGTAGCCCCGGATGAGGTCCACCTTGGAGAACATGGTCGTGTTTGCCAACCAGGCGGAAAAGTCCTAGATATGCGGGACCGGGTAGCGGTCGGGGGTGGTGGCATCATTGAGCCGGCGGTAGTCACCGCACGGCCGCCATCCTCCGCCGGGCTTCGGCACAATGTGCAGAGGAGAGGCCCAAGCGTTTTTGGAGCGCCGTACGATACCCAGCCGTTCCAGTGTGGCGAACTCCGCTTTCGCCACGGCGAGCTTCGTGGGGTCGAGTCGGCGTGCCCGGGCATAGACCGGCGGCCCGAACGTGGGGATATGGTGCTCCACCCCGTGTTTGACGGCCACCGCTGAGAAGGTGGGCCGCGTGACGGCCGGGATACTGGCGAGGAGGCGGGTAAACTCGTCCGCTGCCGGAAGCATGCAGACTAACCTCGCCGGGACGGAACCTTTCAGCAAGCCGCTTGGCAAGCCGCTCGGTGAGCCGCTCAGCGAGCTGCTCAACGAGCCGCTCAGCGAACAAGCGAGCGAGCGAGCTGAAGGTTTCGGCCTGGACGAGACGTCTGCGCTTGACGTCGACCAACAACCCATGCGCACATAGGAAGTCCACGCCGAGCAGGGCCATTGGCACGCTGGCGGTGACGAACGACCATTGAAAGCGCTGCCCTTCGAACCGCAGTGAGAGGCAACGCTTCCCGAATGTGCGCATGGGTGTACCGTTGGCGGCAAGCAAAGCGGAGCCCCGGCCCGCGGCTTGCTTGTCGGACGCGGAGGCAGGGAGGACGCTTACCTGCGCTCCCGTGTCGCAAAGAAAACGGTGCCCGGACAAGGTGTCCGTGATGAACAGGAGGCTGCCGGAATGGCCGACGCTCAAGGCCGCAAGTGAGCGCCGGCCCAGTCGTTTCCCGACCCGTCAAAAGAACACGGCGGGCGGCACGTTTTAGCCTTGCGGCCGAACCTGGCATGGTAGTAGCACCAGGTTTGCGGCGGTGGCGGCCGCGTCGGCCGTGTCGGCGGCGGTGGTGGTGGCGGCAGCGGTAGTGGGCGGGGCGCAGCAGCGGCCACGAGGGAGGCCGGGGGCGCTGTAGCCTCTGCACCGGGATCCACTACGGCAGCACTGTAAACCGACCGCGTGTCGCAGGCCGCGAAAAACTTGTCGGCCTCTCCGGCCAGGGCGCCGGGTTCCATGATGTTGGAACCGGCCAGCGCGAGGCGCACCTGTATCGGTAGCTGGCGGAAGAAAAGTGCGCGGAATAAGAAATCCGGGCGCTGGTCCCCATGCAGAGACAGCATGAAATCCATCCGGACAGATGGTCGTGTGTCGCCGAGGGCGGGAAGGTCCAGGAGGCGGTCGGCACGTTCGACCTCTGTGAGCCCGAACGTGGCAAGGAGGAGACGTTTGAGCGCCTCGTACTTGTGGTCGCCCGGCGGGCGCCGAAGGATGGACACGACGCGGGCGGCCGTCCCGGTCCCGAGGGCGGCGACCACGTGGTAGTTACCGGGTCTCATCCGCCGTGATGCCCCGGAGTTGGAATTGAGCTTCGGCTTGCACAAACCAAACGTCGGCTTGCGCTTCCCAAAACTCCGGGAGTTTGATTGTGACGGCGTTGGTAGCCATGGCGCGTTCGGGGGTCTGCAACGGCTGAACCAATCGGGGTCACCAGTGTGGTGCTGTGCACACACGACTCGATTGCCAGAGAGGTAGGCCACAACGCGTGGATACAACAAGTCTTTATTAAGAGGTCGCACTTCAGCACTGGGCGGGCTCGAGCTTCGAGCCCGCATATATGTCCCGAGGCCACGCCTTGCCCCCGGGTGTGGCCGATCGGTCGAAAGGCGGGGCGTGCCTTTCAGTTCCCCACCTGGACGCTCGCGCCACCCACTGGTGCGCGGAATTATTGTCCCTTGTGCCCGCCACAACACTAGCAAAGGTAACCAGCGTTGTTGGGCAATGCATTGTCACTTAGTTATGAGAATATTAAGAGAGGAGGGGAGAAGAGATGAGAGGGAGCAGAGGGGCTGGGGTGAGGGAGTCGGGGAGAGGGGGGAAGCGGGTGGGGGAGGAGGGAGAGAGAGAGGTGAGGGAAAACGGAGGGAGCAGGTTGGGGGGGGGGGGAGGATACGTAGGTGATGCCTTCAGGGTGCCAACACTGTCCCATCTTAAGGGGAATCCTGAGCACCTAATATATTCCCCCTACCAGCACCACAACAGGTTCCTTGCCATGTCCTCGCCGGAAGGGGTAACCAAAATGGCATTCAGCGGCCTATCAATGGTCAACAAGGGCCTTCCTGCCTTTTCGCTGAATGACCCAGACCATCCTTATAACAGATCTCCCATTTGCAGTCTCTGCTGGAGCAAGGAGAGGCGAGGCATGGGCAGAGTTCCGTCTTCTTTCTGCTGGAGACATTGCACCACTTGGTGGCAGAGCACTACTTCTGTCCAAATCCAGTCCAGGGACCGAGTCCCTGGACTGGAAAGATGTTCCAACAATTGTATTGCCTTGGGTACCCAAGCATGGCTGCAGGCCAATGGCTATTTGTCCTTTTTACACCTTCCCACTGCCACTGATGTCCTTAAGCCTCCTGTTGTCTTTTCCAACTGCCAATTACCGCCAGCTGCTAATTACTCCCAGCAACTAAACCGTCATAAAAAAAAAAACAATCAGACAATTACGCTACCCTGCCCCTCTCCAAGCTGGCCTGCTCTTTCACTGCCTCAAAAGACTCCAACCCCTTCACCGTGGGCGCAGATCGAAACCGTGTAAGAGATGAGCTGACCAAGTAACAAATCAATGGCTAAACTTCTGTGGGTGTCTAACTGCATCTCTACAGGTACCATCTCATGCACTGTGGGAGTCAATCAACACTCCACAGAGGCTGTCTGAGCCTCCATCCCCACTATCTGTTGCTCTGCCGCCTGGATGATTTACCATGCTGGCTCAAGGTGACATCAACATTACCATGCCAATGCATTTCTTTAATCAAATTTACTACACCATTTCCAGACAAAAATAATCATTATTTTTTAAAGTTTAATTTCAATATTCACTTTTAATTCCTCTTCATTCTGTTTAATTTGTTACCCTCACCAGAGGAGAGGGAGGGCATTGCATTTGTCCGTTTGTTTGTCTGTCGTTTGTCCGCACAGAATAAATAAGATTTTCTGTGCAACGATTGGTCCGATTGACAGGAAATTTTCACTATTGGTGCGCCTCCTCCTGTATAATTTTTTAATGATAATTATGACACCATAAGTCACGTGGTATGGCGACATCTTGGGGAAAACCCAAAAACTTTGCCCCTCTATGTCTCCAAAGTGCTGCATCGAAAAAATTGAGGCATGGCTCATTGTAAAGAACTCTCCATGGGGAATAACATATATTAATGATGATGTCATAGGTTCCTCCGTTATGACGTCATAATTCAACAAGTACAAAACTTCATCCGATCAAGACGAAATTTATTGAGCGTCATCTAGGGATAAATTGGTGGAGAAAAAATTAATAATTATGACGTCATAGGTCATGTGATACGGGCGCCATCTTGGAAAACCTGAAAAACTTTGCACCTTTATAACTCCGAAAGCACCGCATAGAGAAAATTGAGACATGGCTCATTGTAAAGAACTCTCCATGGGGAATAACATACATATATTAATGATGATGACATAGGTTCCTCCATTATGACGTCATAATTCGACAAGTCCGAAACTTCATCCGATCAAGATTACATTTTTTGAGCATGATCTATGGAAAAATTGGTGGGAAAAAAATAATAATGATGATGTCATCGGTCACGTGGTTCGGCCATCATATTTGTTTTAACACAAAAGCCTTAGACACCACAGAAAACCTTTTTTCTCCAAAACAGCTAAACAAAGCAAAGCAAAACATTACATGCATGATCACATAACCATGACGAACAAAATGTTATGTGACCATGACGTCATAGGTCACATGGTTTGGCGGCAATAATTTTTTGAAGAATAAAACCACTTCTCCAGAACGTCTGAACAGATTGAACAGAAACCTTGCGTATACCATGCTGACCTTGAATAATTCATATGCCACATGTTTTGGCGGCCATGTTGGATTGAACGAAAATCTTTTAGAAATTATATCTCTTGAACCGCTTCATTGACCAATGTGAAACTTCAAAGTAATGTACTAGTTGTAAAGCAGAACATGTGTTTAAAATTTCAATATGATTGGTCTTTCAGTCTGGCAGCCAGAAATTGTTATTGTTTAAAGAAGAAGAAACTCTACTATGTTATCTTCTCCAGCCATGTGAGTTTTCAATAAATCTATTAATTATGTACTGTTTGAAGTCAGTGGCATCCTTTCGATTAATTACATAAGTCTATTATTTATGTATTATCAGAATGTCCCTTTCGACACTTTGGACTGCTGAGACCCATTGGACCTTTGAAAAACCTTAAAAACCCCTCAAGACCCTTAAGACCACCAAGACCCCCAACATACCCTGAAGATCCCGAAGACCCTGAAGACTCTGTAGACCCAAAAGACCCTGAGGACCCAAAAGTCATAGGACCTTGATGACCCAAAATACACCAAGGATGTAAAATAACCCGGGGACTCAAAAGGCCCGAGGACAGCCTCATAAAAAATATATATATTTAAAATACAATACTGAATTAAATTTTATAAAGAGGACATCATGTGTCACGCATGTCTCATGAAAGTTGGGTTGTACAAAATAATGAAAGGGTGTACAAAAACACCCTACAAAATACACCTCACAAACACGTCCTGGTGAGGGTCTGCAACCTTTGATTGCTCTTTATTGTTACTTTTGTAATAAGAAGCAGCTTTTGAAAAATGCCACGATAAAGCTATCTTAACACGGATATACACACTAACATGGATTTCACCCAAGACAGACAACCCCCTTGGGGAAGTGGGATTTTATTTCACTTTCATTTATTTTGTCTCTGCAACCACTTGTCCGATCAATGCAAAACTGTAAATATGTGATGGACTAGCTATTCTGATTTCAGTTTTATAAAGAGGACATCATAGGTCACGTGTCCGATGAAAGCGGAGTTGTATCAAAGCGGGGCAGATTGGATCCCAGTCATAACTGCCCGCAGTTATTAAGTAGCCCAGGCGTAGGTGGCTTGTCTAGTTATTATTGAATTAATCTTCTCCTGCTTTTGTTTTTCGGGAATAAACATTTTTGGTTATAAAAGTTTGAAGGGTCTCCTGTTTCTCCTCAGTCCTGCACACGAGCGTAAAGTCTGCAATAATTGACAGTCTGAGGGAGTTAAAGCCTGTTCAGCCCATCCGTTTAGATTGTGTTAATTGCCCTGAACACGACATTTGGAGTCAGGCGTGGGATTATTGTCGAACCCCCTGAGCCACCTAGGCTCAGCTTGGGAAATTTTAACGCCAAATTTTTAACGATCACCTCTGAGGGAGGGGTGATTGTAGTACCGCTCGTGGGAAGCGTAGATTGTAGGACATATAATTTTTTAAAGATTAATTAATCACTTGTGGGAAGAAGCTTTTGCATGATGGCGGATGGTGGATGGTTGATGGCGAAGACGATGGCGGATGTGCAAGAAAACATGCACGAGGAAGCAGCAAGGACGAAGTAAGTGAGCGCAGGAAGCGGGTGTGATGACTACCCAGGCCATATTATCAACGGTAGGTTCCAACGGTAGGGCAAAAATATCAACGGTAGGGCGCTTAGAAAGAGACAGGCCATTGTGGGCCGTTGTGAGTTGGAGCCCCAATTGGAATTTGTTGTTACACGTGCTTGTTCGTGTCATGTAAGAGCTGTGAGTTATGAGCACCCTGGGGCTCATGACAAGGAAGAAAGGATGGGACTGAAAGAGCGGGAAGCTCAATGCTCGGAGCGGCTGCAGGGAGGGGCATAAAAGCCCGATAATAATGGGATTACGTGCAGCCACATTTGGACAGACGAGGCAGATAATTTTAAATTCAAATTTTATTGGGAGTTTAATTTGGGGCAGTCTTGGTGGTAGTTCCAGGGCTGCAGGATTCGGATCAGGGGAGGTTAAGGGGGCCGGCCTCGTTGGAAATTGCCCCCCTGGAATATTGGCTTGTTCCAAGCGGCTGGAGAGCTGCACTGGCAGGATTTGGACATCGGGTCCGACCACGGGTGTTGTGGCACAACCCAGGCCCAATGGGGAGTCTGGTGGAGTGTCACATCCCTTTTCCATTAGGGTGCAGTCCGAGCTAGTGTCTCAGGTCCGGAGGGGTCGCTAGACCCCAGAAGGAGTTGAGACCTCCGGGAGTCCGAGATGTCACCAATGGGAACCTGGCATGGTGCACCATGTGGACCACTAGGGAAGGTGTTGTGGGTCGCATTTTGGTTGTGGCACCATTGAGAGCCAGTAAGGGCCTGATATGGTGACCGCCCAGGCCTCTCTTTGAGGCTGCCTTGCTGTGCTGGTCTATGGATTTGGGTAAATCCGCATGGACTGGGTAGAAATATGGCCCACCGGACAACCATTGGAGCATCTGCGGAACATGATGGAGTGATTGGAAAAGGCCTGATGATGGCCGCATGAGCTTCCACAGATGTTCCGCTGTGATTAATGAGCCCTCGGTTTGGAAAGAGAGCCCTGGGTTTGATTGGCAAGGGATACATGGGAAGATTGCTTGCAGCAGGCAGGCACTGCTGATATTCAACGTGCTTCCCAGTGGAAATTGGAATTGTGTGAAATGTACCGTTTCCCATTGTCACCAATCACCATGCTTTGTGAATGTGGGTATGTAGGTGAGTTGGGGATTTGGTATGGGTGATGGGCAAGAGGGGCATGAGAGGCAAGCATGTGTATCGGGTGGAAAGGGTTAAAATGTGACGTGTGTTGTAAATGAAGGATTGAGTTTTGATGATTAGTGTGTATGCAGGCCATGGCGGGGAAGGTACCCAGTTGTATATGTATGTGTATGTATATAATTATATCCACCATAGCACACTAATGTTCATGCAGTTTGAATTTTTACATTTATAGCTCACTGTACGTAATGCTACTATAGGTCAGCAGGTGGCCTAGATCTCCTCTGAGCCGTCGAGCCTGGGTTTGAATCTCGACCCAGCTATAAACTGTCATCCCAGTGTTCCACAGGCAGGATGGACATGAAACTTGGTGTCCCATCTGCTGGCATTATTTGATGGACATTAAAGATCCCACAGTTTCCTTTGTGAAGATTAGGAGAGCTATCACCAACACCATGGCTGAATTCCAAATTCCTTCCCCAACAACTGCTGGGAAGGCAATAGTAAACCACCCAGCATAACCGTTACCAAGAAACTGCCTCGACAGCACCAAATGCTGAACGGATTTACGCTCTGTCAGCACCAGCACAATACACAGTATGGTACATTAGAATCAGGATGCTAAAACGAAATTTTATCATTATCAACCAAAGACAAGCACATGTTGCTCAATTGATTTTTTTTTTTTTTTTTTAAACCTCAGTTGACCAGTGGCCATCATTTGGTCACACGTTTGCATGGACAGTAGTATATGAGCACAACACTGTAAACAATGCAAGCACCAACTCACCGCCGGTAGAATGCAAGAAACAGTCGTGCATCCAAGATGTTCTCCTCGGGTTCCCAGCTGCTATGCCTACACACACGAGGTATAGATTAAGAGAACATCGAGATGCAGATGATTTAGAACGTGGAGAACATGTAAAGTTGAAATCGTTGGATTCTACAGGGAGATGCACATGCAGCAGATTGGGGTGGGAGTTTGGTGCAGTGGGGTGGGGAGGAGGTCACCAAATTGACAAACTTACTTATTAGACCAACCCCTCCATTTCACTAGGTATTCAGGCTTCCCCTGCAAATATTAAGGACGAGACAGTCAAAAGAGCAAACACAAAAACAATTCAAACCAAAACAAATTACACATTATTAAAGGACAATTTGAACAGAAAGCCTGGATAACGAGCACCGATGTGGAAACAGTGGGTTAACAAGAAGTAAATATGCCTTAAACTACCAATTGTGTTGTGTATTCATCATCAATACAATTAAACAAGTTGTTCTTATGAGGTGGTAAGTGACGTGTGTTGTGTAAACTACCAATGTGTAAACGTGTGTAAACTACCAATTGTGTTGTGTATTCATCATCAATACAATTAAACAAGTTGTTCTTATGAGGTGGTAAGTCAACTTGTTTTGTCAAGTCGAGTCTGACTCCGTGACATTCACGATCAGATTTCTCCAAACATCCCTATCCTGCACTGCTTCCTGATGCTCTGATAAAGACAGTTGGTTGCATCCTTTGTCACATCCATGCAGCACATAGAAGGCCTGCCTCTTCCTCTTCTTCCCTTAATCATACCCAGCATGGTTGACTTTTCCAAGCTAACGTTTCTGCACACATGATGCGCCCAAAGTACGAGTTTCTGTTTTGACATCAGTCCTCCAATGTACATGGCGGTCTAATTTCTTCAAGCACTGATTTATTTGGTCTTCTTGAGGTCCATGGAATTTTTACCATTCGTCTCCAAAACCACATTTCAAAAATGTCAATATTCTTCCTCTTTCTTTTTCATTGTCCATAACTCACATCCAATGACAAAAACTGAGGAGATAATAAACTTACAAAGCAGAACGCATGGTCTTCAAAACAGTACAAGTAATGTACGAATATATTTCATTATTCCAAGTCAAATGATTTGGCAACTTGACTGGATAAGTGGTACACCATCAGCATGGAAGCTATCATCAAAGGGAATCCTTCATATATACCACGGCACACAAAGTGTAAAGTACAAGACACAATGTGATGCAAGTACATACGCATGTGTATGTATGTGCACGCACACACCCACACCCACACACACACACGCGCGTACATACACACACATACATACTTACATGTACATACACACACACATACATAAACACACACACACACACACACACACATACATACACACACACACAAACACACACACACACACACACACACACACACGTACAAACACAAACAAACATACTTACACGTACATACATACATAAACACACACACACACACGTACACACACACACGTACATACACACACAAACATACTTATACGTACATACACACACATACATACACACACACACATAAACACGTACATATACACACAAACACACTCACAAACACCTACACCCACATGCATTGATGTACACACACACACTCGTACATACACACATACATAAACACACACATATGCATACATACACATGTACACACACACATGTACACACACACACGTACATACACACACAAACATACTGACACGTACATACACACACATACATATACACACACACACACACAAACGCGTACATACACAAACAAACTCACATGTACGTGTGCACACATACGACACACACCTACTCCCACATGTACAGACGTAAACACACCTACGTACACACACACACACCTACATGCCCAGACGTACACACACCTACCTACACACACACACACACACACACACACACACACACACACACACACACACACACACACACACACACACACACACACACACACACACACACACACACACACACCTACATACACACGAATGCATACGTACACACAAGTACATACACACAAACACATGTACTGATGAGTGATGTATAAACACGTACATACACACACACGTATACACACACATGTACGTGCAAGACACAGACAAACACACCTACACCCACATGTACAGACGTGCACACACCTATGTATACACACACACACACACACACACACACACACACACCTACATGCCCAGATGTATACACACCTACCTACACACTCACACACAGCTACCTACACACTCACACACACGTACACACACACACACACACGTACATACACAAACACACACACACGTACTGATGTATACACACGTACATACACACACACAAACACACGTACACAAACAAACGAGCACACACATATGTACCTTACACAAGCAAACGTGTACACACACGTCCGTACGGACAAAAACAAACATGTACCCACATACGTACGTACACACACGTACGTATAGACACATGCGTACCGTTACGTTACGTACACTGTACACACTGCGTACAGACGCACGCACGCACACAGACGTGAGGCAGTGGGGTCCGAAAGACTCATCTGTTCGCAGCCCAGAGCCCAAGGCGGTCGTACCCCTGCACGATGCAAACGGATTGCCAATCCACTAACGCACCTTTCTGAAACGCTTTTTGAGGATGCACTCGGCCGCAAAAACTTGCTCACCCACAGCACTCAGTTCCTCCATTGTTCGCGCTCCGCTCGCGCGGGCTTCCACCACCAGAGCCCGCCCTGAGTCCTGCCTACCTACGTCACGGCTCGAGCGGTCGTCGGATTGGGTCAAGAGCCGGTCATGGCGTTTCAGGAGAGAATACAAAGTCTGGGGGAGGGAACGAGGAAATAAGAGCGGGAGAGGGGAGAAAAGCAAGAGGGAAGGAGAAAGAGGAGCTGCAAACATTTGAGAGGAATGATCGTGCAAACTAAGCCATTCCTAAGCAGTAAGACGAATATTTAATCATTAATGGCCGAAGCTAGCAATGACGTAAAGGGAGAATGAAAACGTAATAAACAAAGAACGAGGTTTTAATATGGTGAACGAAATGACGACGAAATCGAGTGAAAAACGAATAATGAAAGGTGCCAAGGTAAAATGACGGACAACAGTTACAACACGGAAGGTGTGCGGAGTGAAAGTGGGCGGGGCGGACAGAATCGGGGCGTGGCTCGAATGTTGACCACGCTAACGGGGAGTCGTCCGGACCTCAAGCTCAATATGTACTGTATGTTCAATTTCCCGTGAAGATACACCGGCGTTGCTTTTGTTGTGATAAAGTTACAACATTGTTTGAAATCCATTGCTTGTTTCCCTCCTGAAGTCAAAACTTGTCGCTCACTTCCATTCATCGCATGTAGAACCGTCTTCCCATCAGTCTGTAATTATCTTGAGGTCATGTACATCCCACCAGGACTCAGGTCTGCTACCTGCCCCACCACCACCTACCTCACGGTCTCCTCTATTTATACCTATGAGGTTTACGACACTCAGTGAGACTAATTCTCACTTCCATCAAAGTTGACCTTGTGAACTTCTTGTTATGCCCAGTGGTTCTCGTCCAGTTTTCTCGATAATGCCCCGATTTGTATATGTTGACCCTTTGACCCCTGTCATCTTGTTCCTCCAAGATTTTCGCTACATGTAAAAAAAAAAAAAAAAAATCCTGATAAAACGGTTCCATCACTTTTCCAATTTGGTAGAACGAGCTTCCTGTTGCTCCATTTCGGAACTAACACAACTTTTCGTAGAATTCTTGAAAATAAATTGATTACAAACGGTATATCAACATTGGTTTTCACAATTATTGATATGAAGACCGTATTAAAGCGCGGCGTTACGCGCGCTGCTTGTGAGCAAGGAGGAAGCGGACAAGCGGTAACATACAAACGTCTTTATTGTAAGACTACACTGTAACACTGAACTGAACTCCTCCGGGCTGGTCGCCCGGTGTATATATGATGAGGCCACGCCTACCCCTCGGGCGTGGCCACCGCCCACTTGGTGCGTGGAATGATGTCACCACGCCAGTGGGCTTTTGTGTCCGCCACACGCGCCCCCCCAGAATTCCCGCGCACCTGGAGGGCCAGTTTGCGGGGCAGACGAATGACCCGGCCGAAGCGCCCCCTGGCGATCGGCGGCGTCCGGGGTGCAGGGATACCAGGTGGGATGCCCCTGGCTGCCCCTGGGATGGGTGCAGGACCGGGGGGCGCCGTGGCGGCGGGGCTTGGCGGTGCCGGGGGTCCGCCCGCAGGAGGGCGACCCCGACGTGGGGGTCGGGCCACTGGCGGTGGATGGTCCACATCGAGGTGGGCCGGCTTGAGGCGGTCTACCGAAACGCGGTCAGGAGTACCGCCGATGTCCAGGGTGAAGTGCTTCGCCCCGGTCTCCAGCACGCGGAAAGGCCCGTCGTACGGGGGCCGCAGTGGTGTCCGATGGGCATCGTGGCGGACGAAGACGTACTCCGCCGTGCGAAGCTCCGGGGCGACGTGCGTCGGTGGGTGCCCGTGGCATGCCGTTGGCACCGGGGCGAACCTCTGGGCGGTCTCTTGCAGAGCGGAGCGCTGCTGTGCCGCGGACCATGGTGCCGTGGAGTCGGGGAGGAACTCGCCCGGCACCCGCAGCGGTTGCCCGAAGACCAACTCCGCCGCGGATGCGCGCAGGTCCTCCTTGGGCGCCGTCCGGAGGCCCAGCAGGACCCAGGGGAGCCTGTCGACCCAGCCGCCGTCGCGGAGGGTGGCCCGGAGCGCGGCCTTCAATGAGCGGTGAAATCGCTCGCACAGGCCGTTAGCCTGGGGGTGGTAGGCCGTGGTTCGGTGCAGCCGGACCCCGAGCCCCTGCGCAACCGCCCCCCAGAGCTCCGAGGTGAACTGGGGGCCGCGGTCGGATGAGATGTCTGAGGGGGCGCCGAACCGGGCGACCCAGGTGGCGATGAAAGCCTGCGCGACATCGGCCGCCGTTGTCGACGCCAAGGGCACGGCCTCCGGCCACCGGGTGGTGCGGTCCACCATGGTGAGGACGTAGGTGAAACCCCGCGAGGGGGGCAGAGGTCCCACCAGGTCCACGTGGACGTGGTCAAACCGGCGTTCCGGCACCGTGAACGGGGCCAACGGGGCCTGGGTGTGCCGGTGCACCTTGGCGCGCTGGCACGCGAGGCACGTCCTGGCCCAGCCGCGGACGGCCTTCCGGAGGCCATGCCAGACGAACTTGTCGGCGATCAGCCTTTGGGAGGCCCTCGCGCCCGGGTGGGACAGGCCGTGGATGGCGTCAAACACCTGGCGCTGCCAGCCCACGGGCACAATGGGGCGAGGACGCCCGAGGGAGACGTCGCACAAGAGGGCCGTGCCCGCGCCGTCGAACGGCACCTCGGTGACGCGGAGGCCCGTGACGGCGGTCCGCAAGGCCTGGACGTCGGGGTCAGCGGCCTGGTCCGCTGCCATCCGGGCATAGTCGATGCCGAGGTGGACTGCGTGGGCGACGGCCCGGGAAAGGCAATCCGCCACCGGGTTGTCCTTCCCCGCGACGTGCTGGATGTCCGTCGTGTACTCGGACACGGCCGAGAGGTGACGCTGCTGCCGGGCCGACCACGGCTCGGTGACCTTGCCCATCGCGAAGATCAGCGGCTTGTGGTCGACGAAGGCAGTGAACGCCCGGCCCTCGAGCAGATGGCGGAAGTGCCTGACCGCCAAGTGAAGTCCGAGCAACTCGCGGTCGAAGGTACTGTAACGGCGTTCGGGCGGGCGAAGCTGCCGGCTAAAGAACGCCAGCGGTTGCCAAGCTCCACGCATCCATTGCTCGTGCACCGCGCCCACCGCGTAGTCCGAGGCATCGGTGGTGAGGGCGATCGGTGCATCGGGCGCCGGGTGCGCGAGCATGGTGGCGTTAGCCAAGGCGAGCTTCGCGCCCGTGAACGCCGTGTCCATCTGCTCGGTCCAGGTAACGTCGCCTTTGCCCGGCTTACCTCGGAGAGCTTCGTGCAGGGGGCGCAGGAGCTGGGCGATACGGGGCAGGAACCGATGGTAAAAGTTTACCATGCCCAGGAACTCCTGCAGCCCTCTGATCGTGCGGGGGCGCGGAAACCCCTTCACCGCCTCCACCTTGGCCGGCAGGGGGACGGCGCCGTGCCTGGTGACACGGTGCCCCAGAAAATCGATTGTGGCGGCGCCGAACCGGCACTTTGCGGGGTTCACAATCAGGCCATGCTGGCCCAGGCGTTCGAAGAGCGTGCGGAGGTGGCGTAGGTGCTCTTCGCGGGACGCGCTGGCGACGAGGATATCGTCCAGGTAGACGTAGACAAAATCCAAGTCGCGCAGGACGCTGTCCATCAGTCGCTGGAACGCCTGAGCCGCATTCTTCAGACCGAAGGGCATGCGCAGGAACTCGAAGAGTCCGAATGGCGTGATGACCGCCGTCTTCGTGACGTCCTCCGGCCTGACGGGGACCTGATGGTAGCCGCGTATGAGGTCCACCTTCGAGAAGAAGGACCTGCCCGCCAAACGGGCGGAAAAGTCCTGAATGTGGGGGACGGGGTAGCGGTCGGGAGTCGTGGCGTCATTGAGACGGCGATAGTCCCCGCACGGTCGCCATCCCCCGCCGGGCTTCGGCACGATGTGCAGCGGCGACGCCCAAGCGCTCTCTGAGCGCCGAACGATGCCGAGTCGCTCCAGGGTAGCGAACCCCGCTTTTGCCACCGCCAGCTTCGTCGGCTCGAGGCGGCGTGCCCGGGCGTAGACCGGTGGCCCGATGGTGGGGATGTGATGGGCCACCCCGTGCTTGACGGCCCCCGCCGAGAAGGTGGGCCGCGTGAGGGCCGGGAAGCCGGCGAGGAGGCGGGTGAATGCGTCCGCTGCCGGAAGCGTACAGACCAACGTGGCCGGAACCGAATCGTTCGGCAAGCCGCTTGGCAAGCCGCTCGTTGAGCTGGGCAACGCACAAGCGAGCGAGCTGAACGTCTCGGCCTGGACAAGCCGTCTGCGCTTGACGTCGACCAGGAGCCCATTAGCGCACAGGAGGTCCGCGCCAAGCAGTGCCATGGGCACGTCGGCGGTGACGAACGTCCATCGGAAAACCTGCCCTCCAAACCGCAGAGAGAGGCAGCGTTTTCCGTACGTACGGATGGGCGTCCCGTTCGCGGCAAGCAGTGCGGGGCCCCCACCCGCGGCGTGCTTGTCTGACGTGCCGGCGGGAATGACACTCACCTGCGCTCCCGTGTCGCACAGGTAACGGCGCCCGGAGAAGGTGTCCGTTATGAACAGCAGGCTGCTCGAACGGCCGGCGCTCATCGCCACAATTGAGCGCCGGCCCGGGCATTTCCCGACCCGTTGAAGGAGCACGGCGGATGACACCGCCGAGCTTCGTGGCCGAACTTGGCGTGGAACCAGCACCAGGTGGTGGAGCTGGAGGAGCGCGGCTGGCTCCGCCAGGCCGGTGGGGTCGACGGGTTTCCCCGCGGTGGCGGTTTTCGCCGCGGCGGTGGGCGGGGCGTGGCGGCGTTCACGAGGTGCGTATCAGCATGCTGCTGAACTTCAGCGTGCTGTAGAAGATGATGCTGTGGAACAGCAGCGTCGAAGGCCGTGACGGCCACGCCAACGCTCGCCCGCGTGTCCGAAGCGGCGAAGTACTTGTCCGCCTCGGCCGCCAATGCTCGGGGTTCCGTTAGCCCGGTCCCGGCCAACGCGAGGCGAACCTGCGCTGGAAGTTGGCGACGGAAAAGCGCCCGGAATAGCGAACCGGGGGCTTCGTCACCCAACAGTGACAGCATATGGTCCATTCGGACCGACGGGCGCGTCTCACCGAGCTCGGGGAGATCCAGGAGGCGGTCGGCCCGTGCGTCGTCCGTGAGGCTGAACGTGGCTAGGAGTAGCCGCTTGAGTGCCTCGTACTTGTGGCCGTCCGGTGGGTGGCGAAGGACGGACACAACTCGAGCGGCCGTGCCGGGCCCGAGGGAGGCGACGACGTGGCAGTAGCGCGTGTCATCGCCGGTGAGGTGCCGAAGCTGAAATTGGGCTTCGGCCTGGACGAACCAGACTTCGGCCTGAGCCTCCCAAAATTCCGGAAGTTTGACGAAGGCGGCCATGGCGATGGCGTCGCGTGTGGAAGGATCGCTCCGGCAGATCCAACGTCGAGGGTCACCAGTAAAGCGCGGCGTTACGCGCGCTGCTTGTGAGCAAGGAGGAAGCGGACAAGCGGTAACATACAAACGTCTTTATTGTAAGACTACACTGTAACACTGAACTCCTCCGGGCTGGTCGCCCGGTGTATATATGATGAGGCCACGCCTACCCCTCGGGCGTGGCCACCGCCCACTTGGTGCGTGGAATGATGTCACCACGCCAGTGGGCTTTTGTGTCCGCCACAGTATTATCATTTTCTGTATAAAGAAACTCTATCGGACCATTTTGGTAGAGTGAACTTTACACTCTTAAGTTATAATAAGGAAATTGTTTTTAGAATAAGGTGTATATGGTTTTGTTCGTTATTATTATCCCACCTAGCTGATTCCAAAGGGTAGACAGATTGTTAACATAGCGGATCATATTAAATCTGCGACTACTTTCATGGCCAAAATTAATCCCACCTCCTTGTACAAGTGTCGGCAGCACGAATATTTCTCTCTCTACACCACTCCATCCCAAGCATCCTCTCTCGACACCCACGGCCACCTCTCAGGTACATCTCGACTTGCACATCCCTCCACCCTTCCTTCTTCCTTCCTTCGGTGTAAATGTTGCCAAATATATGTGGAAGGTAAGATATGTGAAAGTCATGTTAATTTCTGGCAGAAAGCATGAGAATGTCGTGCGTCGTGCGAAGTCCTTCCTTGGCAGTGTCGGCAGCACGAATATTTCCTCCGTCGTGCGAAGTCCTTCCTTGGCACACCTGAGCTCCTCACCACATACAAGGCTTTCATCCGCAGCTCAATGGAATACTGCTCTCCCCTCTGGGCTGGTGCTCCTGCCTCACACCCAGCTCGTCTTCACGCTGTTGAAACCAAAGCATTCCGAATCATTGGAATCTCACGCGATGAAGCTAACTCCGAGGGCCTCTCACTCACTCACCGCAGGCAGGTTGGTGGTCTTTCCGTCTTCTACCGACTCCTCTCTGGCCTTCCCCCCCGCCCCCCCCCCAGCTCTCTCTGGGCTCTGTCCCGCAAATATTCCTACAGGTCGCACAAGATCTGCCTGCAACCCTCTTATGATTAAACTGCCAAAATCAAGACTCTCTGCTCACCTTCACTCCTTCATTCCTCTTTTCTCCCACCTCTGGAACAAACTCCTTCACTCTCTTCAATCCCACTCCACCCTCCAGGTCTTTAAAACAGCTGTTCACCATCATCTCTTATCTTCCCCCATCCAAAACCTTGATCTTTTCTACCCCCACTAATTTCACCCCAATTCCACTTTTTTGAAATACCAACTTCTGTCCTGGAAGTCCTTGGTGTCCTTGTGTTTTATACTTCTCCCCCCCCCCCCTCCCCCTTCCCACGCCTCCTTACCCCAAGCCCTCTCCCTTCCACACATCCCCCTGCTCTCAAATGTTGTGGTTGTGTGCTTCCCCTTCTCTCCCCATCTTGTCTTCCGCTCCCTCTTTTTATATATTTTGTTTGTCTGGTTGATTTGTTTGTGAAGTAAATGTTAGCTCTTTCACGAGCCTCGATTCAGTATACAAAAAAAAAAAGAAAAAAAAAAAAGGGTCTCTAAGGGTTTTCAGGTATGCTGATTTCAAAAATGGTGGGAAACTTAAATGACCCAACAACAACAGCAAAAAATAATTATATATTCCCATTAATAATCTTGATAATAATTCTTATTTCCTGACATATTTTGCAAGAAAGTGTGCAGTACAAAAGTTGCAAGGAACATGTTTGCTGGACTGTTAAAAGTGATCCCTCAAATGACGTTACACAATGTATTCATAACGAGAAATGTAAAACAATAAGTTTATTAAATATTCTGGTTCGGATTAGCAACACAGGCAAGTCAGATGCAATGTAACAGCATTTTAAAATGGCCAAAGATATTGTTCGAAATTCCAGAGATATTATGTAATGTCGACTTTGTGATTTTACGTTGAATTTCCATTTACGAGCGAAAATCTTTGAAGAAGCTGCTTTATGAGCCTGACATGTGGATATGGAGGCATAGATCGCCATACACAGCAACTAATACATATTTATTCCAACAAATTACACATCAAGTACAGTTTTTACATCAAATTATTTAAGTGTGCAATATCTAGACTAAATTGGGTCAGTGTGGTTGCAAAACAGATATGGTACTCATCAACATTTGTAAAGATTTGCATTAATGTATCAAATTTAATGTATCATATTTATTAAAATATCAAATTTGTAAAAAAAAAATTAAAAAAAACCTAAAAATCAAATAATATGTCAAAATGGCCTCAACTATGTATATACAGCGGTATATTTAAAATGTCAATTTTAGATAGGAAACATCAGAGTGAGGTCTTGTTTCCGACCATTTTTGAAATTTACATATTTTAAACGATATGGATGCAAATTTTGATGCTTTCTGCCAGAAGTGAACATCTAAATCCATTTTTGTCGCATTTCCGCCCCACTCGTGCAGGTGTCCCTTACTCCAGCTCACCTTGCGATATCGGTCAATTCCCTTTCCTTTAGAGTTTAGACTCTTGGAGAATTCTCCCATGAACCCCTCAGCACCCCCTCTCGTGAGCCCTGACCTGCAATCGCTCCTCTCCATTTCTCAAGGCCCCCAAGCTCTCCGCTCTCTGCAGGAGAACCGGACATATTAGCATTTCGACCTGTTCATTTATCACCAATTATTTATTAATATTCCCAATACCATGAGTGCCACAATTAATATATGGGATGTTTAATCTGTAATCTTGCTTTCAATTACCAGCTATATAGGGCGTACGTTAAGAGAGCCGTTTGTTTGTGTGTGTCGCCGTTTTTCTCAGATGTAGTTGAACGGATCTTCGCCAAACTTTCGGAGGTTAATCAATAAGTGCCGGGGAGTGTTTGAGTCAAAAATATATATATATATATTTAAATTGAAAAAAAAAGTTCGATTTGTTTTTTCCAATTTTTTAAAAATAGCTCGATAGTGCCTGAGCCTTTTTTGCGATGTGAAATCTGATATTAAATGATCCCTGATTAGTGTATGTTATTATATTAAATATAAATTCTCCAGAATAGGTGCAGGGATACTCCACCTAGTTTACGGTAAGTAAAGGAAGTGTCCAGATTTTCAAATCACATAATTCCTTTTTAATACAGACACCACCATCTCTTATCCACCATTTATCCACCTCCATTTTTTTTTTAGCTGTTCACCACCATCTCTTATCTTCCCCCATCCAAAACCTTGATCTTTTCTACCCCTGTTAATTCACCCCAAATCCACTTTTTTGAAATACCGACTTCTTTCCTGGAAGTCCGAGCATTGTCCATGTGTTTTATACCTCTCCCACCCCCACCACTCCCATTCCCATGCCTCCTCCCCCCAAGCCTTCGCCCCCCCACAGATCTCCCGATGTCCGTGTTCTCTACTGTTCCCTCTCTCTCCCCATCTCGTCTCCCGCTCCCTTTATTATTTGTTTTGTGTATCTGTTTTTTTTTTTGTTTTTTTGGGGGAGGGGGGGGGGGGGATTAATGTTAGCTCTTACACGAGCCTCAATCATGTATACAAAAAAAAGCAGCCAAAGACCATTGGTTGTGTATTTATGGCCACTGTCAACTTATTAGTCCCCTACAGGTGTACACCGGAGGGGACTATAGGTTTGCACTCCGACCCTCCGTCCCTCCGTCTGTCAGTCTGTCGGTCCGTCAGTCCGTCACGCAAAGAACAGTTTTCCGGACTTTTTTTCTAAACTCTTAATGCTAATGATTTCAAACTTGGTACGTGGTTTCCTCATGATAAATTACAGATCAGGTTCGAACTTCACGACGTTTCGATCATTTTTGACAAAGTTTTGGCACTTTGAACTTTGGTAATTTCCCCAACAGTTTTCCGGACGACAGACTGCCGGTAGGGGACATGTATTGCAGCGCAATACTCAGAATGCTTGTTTATCTTACTATTGTAGGAGCAGTATCATGTTAGATCCCGCGAATAGGTGCTGACGTCATAACGAAGAAAGTTCTCTTTAAAAAGTGTGACTTGGGAAAAACGAATCGTCTTTGAGAGTTTCCAGGGTATGCAGCTCGATACAAGCAGACATACCAAAGACGGACCCTGCAAGATCCCTGCATAGCCCATCTATTTTTCTACCACTTGGTATATTTGTACAATTGATTTTTAGGCCGATTTATTGTCCTTGCATCCACTAATCCTGGCAAACTATTGCACATACCGAATAGAGCACTCTGCAAGTAAAGATAAAATTCTCATATCATCCCATTATAGGTGCTCCCTTTACATTTTAAAGCTGTGCCCTGTAGTTATATCCCCGAGCACCCATATAAAAACTACCGGTACTTACATCTACTCGGTAAACGCCCATGAAGCATTCTCATGACCCTATGCTGACCTCTCTCTACTACACAACATGTGTCGTTTCTCGAATGTAACAAAAACTGAACATTATTGTTGATGCGGCCGAACTAGACTTTGTCATCATGAACAGCAAAACGTTCCCTGATTTAAATTCCTCCCCTGGGTTATCCGGAATGTTTAAAACTCTGTTCCTCGGTTTTATGGTGGAGTGTCGTCAGTATTATCATTATCGCTCTTCTTCCGAACTATTGACTTCACCTGTTCATAATGATGATGATGATTCTCTTTAAAGAGCGTCGGTGCTGACGAAGCGGCGCGTCTCTTGGTAAGAGTTATGCTGGGTGGTTTGGTTGGTATACAAGATCGAGGCTCGTGTAAGAGCTAACATTGATCACAAAAAGACAAACTGACACATAAAACATATGATAAAGGGAGCGGGAGACAAGATGGGGAGAGAGAGGGAAGCACACAAGTACAACATTTTCGAGCAAGGACATCGGGATATCTGTGGGAGGGAGAGGGCTTGGGGGGAGGAGGCATGGGAATGGGGGGGAGGGGTGAGAGAGGTATAAAACACATGGACACTGCTCGGACTTCCAGGAAAGAAGTCGGTATTTCAAAAAAGTGGCTCTGAGGTGAATTAACAGGGGTAGAAAAGGTCAAGGTTTTGGATGGGGAAAGATAAGAGATGGTGGTGAACAGCTGTTTTAAAGACCTGGAGGGAGGAGTGGGATTAAAGGGAGTGAGGGACTTTGTTCCAGAGGCGGGAGAAAAGGGGAATGAAAGAGTGAAGGTGAGCAGAGAGTCTAGATTTTGTAAGTTTAACCATGAGAGGGTTGCAGGCAGATCTTGTGCGATCTATAGTAATATTTGGGGGACAGAGCACAGACAGAGCTGGGGGAGCAAAGCCGGAGAGGAATCAGTCGAAGTCAGAAAAACCACCTACCTGCATGCGGTGAGTGAGTGAAACTGGGTAGTTTAGTTATGCTGGGTAGTTTAGTTATGCTGGGTGGTTTGGTTATACTGGGTGGTTTGGTTATGCTGGGTGGTTTGGTTATGCTGGGTGGTTTGGTTATGCTGGGTGGTTTGTTTGTGCTGGGTAGTTTGGTTTTGCTGGGTGGCCTGGCTATGCTGGGTGGTTTAGTTATGCTGGGTGGTTTAGTTATGCTGGGTGGTTTGGTTATGCTGGGTGGTTTGGTTATGCTGGGTGGTTTAGTTATGCTGGGTGGTTTGGTTATGCTGGGTGGTTTGTTTGTGCTGGGTAGTTCAGTTATGCTGGGTGGTTTGGTTGTGCTGGGTAGTTTAGTTATGCTGGGTGGTTTAGTTATACTGGGTGGTTTGGTTATACTGGGTGGTTTGGTTATGCTGGGTGGTTTGGTTATGCTGGGTGGTTTACTTATGCTGGGTGGTTTGGTTATACTGGGTGGTTTGTTTATGCTGGGTGGTTTGGTTATACTGGGTGGTTTGGTTATGCTGGGTGGTTTGGTTATACTGGGTGGTTTGGTTATACTGGGTGGTTTGGTTATGCTGGGTGGTTTGGTTATACTGGATGGTTTGGTTATACTGGGTGGTTTGGTTATACTGGGTGGTTTGGTTATGCTGGGTGGTTTGGTTATGCTGGGTGGTTTGGTTATACTGGGTGGTTTGGTTATGCTGGGTGGTTTGGTTATACTGGGTGGTTTGGTTATACTGGGTGGTTTGGTTATGCTGGGTGGTTTAGTTATGCTGGGAGGTTTGGTTATACTGGGTGGTTTGGTTATGCTGGGTGGTTTGGTTATGCTGGGTGGTTTAGTTATGCTGGGTGGTTTGGTTATACTGGATGGTTTGGTTATACTGGGTGGTTTGGTTATGCTGGGTGGTTTGGTTATACTGGGTGGTTTGGTTATACTGGGTGGTTTGGTTATGCTGGATGGTTTGGTTATGCTGGGTGGTTTAGTTATGCTGGGTGGTTTGGTTATACTGGATGGTTTGGTTATACTGGGTGGTTTGGTTATACTGGGTGGTTTGGTTATGCTGGGTGGTTTGGTTGTGCTGGGGGGTTTAGTTATGCTGGGTGGTTTGGTTATGCTGGGTGGTTTGGTTATGCTGGGTGGTTTGGTTATGCTGGGTGGTTTGGTTATGCTGGGTGGTTTAGTTATGCTGGGTGGTTTGGTTATACTGGGTGGTTTGGTTATACTGGGTGGTTTGGTTATACTGGGTGGTTTGGTTATACTGGGTGGTTTGGTTATGCTGGGTGGTTTAGTTATGCTGGGAGGTTTGGTTATACTGGGTGGTTTGGTTATGCTGGGTAGTTTGGTTATGCTGGGTGGTTTAGTTATGCTGGGTGGTTTGGTTATACTGGATGGTTTGGTTATACTGGGTGGTTTGGTTATGCTGGGTGGTTTGGTTATACTGGGTGGTTTGGTTATACTGGGTGGTTTGGTTATGCTGGATGGTTTGGTTATGCTGGGTGGTTTAGTTATGCTGGGTGGTTTGGTTATACTGGATGGTTTGGTTATACTGGGTGGTTTGGTTATACTGGGTGGTTTGGTTATGCTGGGTGGTTTGGTTGTGCTGGGGGGTTTAGTTATGCTGGGTGGTTTGGTTATGCTGGGTGGTTTGGTTATGCTGGGTGGTTTGGTTATGCTGGGTGGTTTGGTTATGCTGGGTGGTTTAGTTATGCTGGGTGGTTTGGTTATACTGGGTGGTTTGGTTATACTGGGTGGTTTGGTTATGCTGGGTGGTTTGGTTATGCTGGGTGGTTTAGTTATGCTGGGTGGTTTGGTTATGCTGGGTGGTTTGGTTATACTGGGTGGTTTGGTTATGCTGGGTGGTTTGGTTATGCTGGGTGGTTTGGTTATACTGGATGGTTTAGTTATGCTGGGTAGTTTGGTTATGCTGGGTGGTTTGGTTATGCTGGGTGGTTTGGTTATGCTGGGTGGTTTAGTTATGCTGGGTGGTTTGGTTATGCTGGGTGGTTTGGTTATACTGGGTGGTTTGGTTATGCTGGGTGGTTTGGTTATGCTGGGTGGTTTGGTTATACTGGATGGTTTAGTTATACTGGATGGTTTAGTTATGCTGGGTGGTTTAGTTATGCTGGGTGGTTTGGTTATGCCGGGTGGTTTGGTTATGCTGGATGGTTTGGTTATGCTGGGTGGTTTCGTTTTGCTGGATGGTTTGGTTATACTGGATGGTTTAGTTATGCTGGGTGGTTTGGTTATGCTGGGTGGTTTGGTTATACTGGGTGGTTTGGTTATGCTGGATGGTTTGGTTATGCTGGGTGGTTTGGTTATGCTGGGTGGTTTGGTTATGCTGGGTGGTTTCGTTTTGCTGTATGGTTTGGTTATGCTGGGTGGTTTAGTTATGCTGGTTGGTTTGCTTATGCTGGGCGGTTTGGTTATGCAGGGTAGTTTAGTTATGCTGGGTGGTTTGGTTATGCTGGGTAGTTTGATTATGCTGGGTGGTTTGCTTATGCTGGGTGGTTTGGTTGTGCTGGGTAGTTTAGTTATGCTGGGTGGTTTGGTTGTGATGGGTAGTTTAGTTATGCTGGGTGGTTTAGTTATGCTGGGTGGTTTGTTTGTGCTGGGTAGTTTAGTTATGCTGGGTGGTTTAGTTTTGCTGGGTGGTTTGTTTGTGCTGGGTAGTTTAGTTATGCTGGGTGGTTTTGTTATGCTGGGTGGTTTGTTTGTGCTGGGTAGTTTAGTTGTTCTGGGTGGTTTGGTTGTGCTGGGTAGTTTAGTTATGCTGGGTAGTTTAGTTATGCTGGGTAGTTTAGTTATGCTGGGTGGTTTGGTTGTGCTGGGTAGTTTAGTTATGCTGGGTAGTTTAGTTATGCTGGGTAGTTTAGTTATGCTGGGTGGTTTGGTTGTGCTGGGTAGTTTAGTTATGCTGGGTAGTTTAGTTATGCTGGGTAGTTTAGTTATGCTGGGTGGTTTGGTTGTGCTGGGTAGTTTAGTTATGCTGGGTAGTTTAGTTATGCTGGGTAGTTTAGTTATGCTGGGTGGTTTGTTTGTGCTGGGTAGTTTAGTTATGCTGGGTAGTTTAGTTATGCTGGGTAGTTTAATTATGCTGGGTGGTTTGTTTGTGCTGGGTAGTTTAGTTATGCTGGGTAGTTTAGTTATGCTGGGTAGTTTAATTATGCTGCGTGGTTTGTTTGTGCTGGGTAGTTTAGTTATGCTGGGTAGTTTAGTTTTGCTGGGTGGTTTGGTTGTGCTGGGTAGTTTAGTTATGCTGGGTAGTTTAATTATGCTGGGTGGTTTGTTTGTGCTGGGTAGTTTAGTTATGCTGGGTAGTTTAGTTATGCTGGGTAGTTTAGTTTTGCTGGGTGGTTTGGTTGTGCTGGGTAGTTTAGTTATGCTGGGTAGTTTAGTTATGCTGGGTGGTTTGTTTGTGCTGGGTAGTTTAGTTATGCTGGGTGGTTTGGTTGTGCTGGGTAGTTTAGTTATGCTGGGTAGTTTAGTTATGCTGGGTGGTTTGTTTGTGCTGGGTAGTTTAGTTATAATAATAATAATAATAATTCATTTATTTTGTATAGCGCTTTTCCAGAAGCCCAAAGGCGCTTTGACAGAGTGGCAAACATAATGCATAACAATACATGAAAACAACAATTGCAAAAAGACAAGAATCAATAGGGAAATATTTAAAGCAAAAGGAGGGAGAAGGAGAAGAGATAGTCAGGGGTTAAATGCTGTGGGTTGAATGTTGAATGCAGTGTTGAACAGGTGGGTCTTTAGTGATGTTTTGAATGTGGTGAGTGAGGAGGAGTCTCTGATGGTGTGAGGTAGTGAGTTCCAGAGGGTGGGAGCAGCGATGGAGAAGGCCCTGTCCCCCCAGGATCTGAATTTGGTCCGGATGGAGGGGGTCAGGAGGTTGGTACCAGCAGAGCGGAGGTTGCGGGTGGGAGTGTGTCTGGAGAGGAGGTCAGCCAGGTAGGATGGGGCCAGGTTATGGAGGGCTTTGTATGTCAAGAGGAGGATTTTGTACTGGATTCTCTGGGGGATGGGGAGCCAGTGAAGCTTGTAAAGGACGGGGGTGATGTGGTCACGGGTCCGGGAATAGGTGAGTAGACGGGCAGCGGAGTTCTGAATGTATTGGAGTTTATTGGTGATTTTTGAGGGTGAACCATAGAGGAGGCTATTGCAGTAGTCCAGACGGGAGGTGATGAAGGCGTGGATGAGGGTTTCTGCAGCCGTGGAGGAGAGGGATGAGCGGAGACGGGCAATGTTTTTCAGGTGAAAGAAGGCTGACTTTGTGATCTGTTTAGTGTATTTGTCGAAGGAAAGGGTTTGGTCAAAGATGACGCCAAGATTCCGGATGTGAGGGGAGGTGGATACTGGGATACCGTCGATGTTGAGGGCAAAGTTATGGGTGGATTTGGTGAGCGCTTTTGGGCCAATGATGATTATTTCAGATTTATCACAGTTAAGCTTGAGGAAGTTGATTTGAAGCCAGGATTTTATTTCAGTGATGCAGTTTGTCAGGATAGAGTGGGTGTCGGTGGAGACGGACTTGGTGGAGATGAAAAGCTGGATGTCATCGGCGAAGCAGTGGAATTGGAGACCATGACGGCGGATTAAGTGACCGAGCGGGGACAGGTAAAGGATGAAGAGGAGGGGGCCAAGAACTGAACCTTGGGGGACACCTTGGGGGAGGGGAGCAGTGGGGGATTTGCAGTTATTGATGGAGATGAACTGGCATCTGTCAGAGAGGTATGATTTAATCCAAGAGAGGGCAGTGCCGGTAACGTTAAAGGTGGATTCAAGTCGGGTGAGGAGGATAGTGTGATCGATGGTGTCAAAGGCAGCGCTGAGGTCGAGGAGGACGAGAATGTTGAGGTTGCCAGCGTCAGAGGAGAGGAGAAGGTCATTGGTGATTTTGAGGAGAGCAGTTTCAGTACTGTGGTTGGACCGGAATCCGGATTGGAATGTTTCATACAGGTTATTGGCAGAGAGATGATGTTTGAGTTGAGTGGCTACAGCGCGTTCCAAAACTTTTGACAGAAAGGGTAGGTTGGAGATGGGTCTGAAGTTGTTTAGGGTGTCAGGGTTTAGACCAGGTTTTTTTAGAATGGGGGTAACAGCAGCAATTTTCAGGGAAGGTGGGACGATGCCTGTAGACAGGGAGGAGTTTATTGTTGCAATGATAAGTGGAGAGAGAGCAGGGAGGGAGGCTTTGACAAAGCTGGAGGGGATGGGGTCAAGAGTGCAGGTGGCAGTTTTCATTCCTATGAGGAGTTCAGAGAGGTCAGTAGGGGAGATTGGGGAGAACCGAGACAGGGGATGGCAGGACAAGGGGGGGCAGGTGGTTGGAGGGGGAGCGGGTGCGGCGGTGGTCAAGCTGTTGTAGATGTTGTCAATTTTGCGTTGGAAGAAAGAGAGGAAGGAGATGCAGTTGTCTACTGTGAATGACTGGGTGGTGGTGTTCAGGGGGCGGAGGAGTTTGTTTATTGTCGAGAAGAGTGCTTTTGGGTTTCCGGAGCCAGAGTGGATAATTTGAGAGTAGTAGGCAGAGCGGGCGTGGGAGAAGGCATCTTTGTAGTGTTGTAGGTGGTCCTTGTAGGCTTGGGAGTGAACTGTGAGACCCGTTTTATTGCGGAGTCTTTCAAGTTGGCGAGCACGAGTTTTCATCAGGTGGAGTTCAGGGGTAAACCAGGGAGCAGAATGGGTGAAAGAAACTGTTTTGGTTTTTACAGGCGCAAGCTGGTCAAGGCAGGAGGAGAGAGTGTGGTTGTAGTAGTCAGTGAGGTCGGAAGGGGTGTGGAGGTCAATGAAGGGAGAAGTGGACATTTTTTCAGAGAGGGTGGATGAGAATGAGGTAGGTGAAAGAGCGTTTAGCTTACGGAAGTTGATTGTGCGATAATGCCTTGGTGTTGGGGCGGGGATGTTGATGGTCAGAGTGATGGCTAAGTGGTCAGAGAGGGTGAGGTCGGAGCCATAGAGATGGTGCAAATTTAATCCAGTGGAGCAGACAAGGTCCAAAATGTGACCACGGATATGGGTAGGAAAGTCGACATGTTGAGTGAGGTTAAAGCAGGTGAGTAAATCAGTGAAGTCAGTGGTTATTGTGGAGTCAGTGGAGTCCATGTGGATATTGAAATCACCAAGGAGGAGGATTGAGGGGGAGAGGGAACATAGCTGGGTCAGAAAGTAGGAGAAGTCAGACAGGAATGATGGGTGTGGTTTGGGAGGGCGGTAGACGACAGCCATGACTGACTGCGTGTGACCAGAGAGTTTTAAAGCCAGGTGTTCAAATGATGGAGCAGATGAGATGGAGATGAGGTTGGTCTTGATGTCTTGACGGTGGATAACGGCAATTCCACCACCTCGGCCCTCCGAGCGTGGTTTATTGACGTAGGAATATCCATTGGGTGTGGTGAGGTTAAGTGTGTAGTAGTCCAGAGGTTGTTGCCAGGTTTCGGTGAGACAGAGAAAGTCCAGTTTGTTATCCAGGATGTATTCGTTCAGGATGAGGCATTTGTTGTTGAGGGACCGGGTGTTGAACAGGGTGAGCTTGATGTTGTTTTGAACAGCAGGGATGAATTCAGGTGATTTAGCCAGGGTTCGTAGGCAGGAGGTGCGATCGTGTGCGTTGCTGTGACCAGGTGCGCTGGGACGAAGAGTGAGAGTGCGCTGAGTTGGTGGTTTGTTTGTGCTGGGTAGTTTAGTTATGCTGGGTGGTTTGGTTGTGCTGGGTAGTTTAGTTATGCTGGGTAGTTTAGTTATGCTGGGTGGTTTGTTTGTGCTGGGTAGTTTAGTTTTGCTGGGTGGTTTGGTTATGCTGGGTGGTTTCGTTATGCTGGGTGGTTTCGTTATGCTGGGTGGTTTGGTTATGCTGGGTAGTTTAGTTATGCTGGGTAGTTTAATTATGCTGGGTGGTTTGTTTGTGCTGGGTAGTTTCGTTATGCTGGATGGTTTGGTTGTGCTGGGTAGTTTAGTTATGCTGGGTGGTTTGGTTATGCTGGGTGGTTTCGTTTTGCTGGGTGGTTTGGTTATGCTGGGTAGTTTAGTTATGCTGGGTGGTTTAATTATGCTGGGTGGTTTGGTTGTGCTGGGTAGTTTAGTTATGCTGGGTAGTTTAGTTATGCTGGGTGGTTTGTTTGTGCTGGGTAGTTTAGTTATGCTGGGTGGTTTGTTTGTGCTGGGTAGTTTAGTTTTGCTGGGTGGTTTGGTTATGCTGGGTGGTTTCGTTATGCTGGGTGGTTTCGTTATGCTGGGTGGTTTGGTTATGCTGGGTAGTTTAGTTATGCTGGGTAGTTTAATTATGCTGGGTGGTTTGTTTGTGCTGGGTAGTTTCGTTATGCTGGATGGTTTGGTTGTGCTGGGTAGTTTAGTTATGCTGGGTGGTTTGGTTATGCTGGGTGGTTTCGTTTTGCTGGGTGGTTTGGTTATGCTGGGTAGTTTAGTTATGCTGGGTAGTTTAATTATGCTGGGTGGTTTGTTTGTGATGGGTAGTTTAGTTATGCTGGGTGGTTTGGTTGTGCTGGGTAGTTTAGTTATGCTGGGTAGTTTAGTTATGCTGGGTGGTTTGTTTGTGCTGGGTAGTTTAGTTATGCTGGGTGGTTTGTTTGTGCTGGGTAGTTTAGTTATGCTGGGTGGTTTGTTTGTGCTGGGTAGTTTAGTTATGCTGGGTGGTTTGGTTATGCTGGGTGGTTTCGTTATGCTGGGTGGTTTGCCACTGCCTCATTGCCATGCCAGCATTAAGTCTCAGGGCAGGAATTTGTAATTTGTTCCCGGGCTATTCATGGCACTGGTGCTAAAATTACTGTTCTTCACGAATATTGGGATATTTAACCTTCACCAACAGGTGCAGTCAGTCGTGTCCTCCAGTTTAACAGACATCACATGGGTGGTGGCGTACACATTCATGGGACGTACGTCACCCATGCGAAACATCAGTGTGACGGTTCATACCTGGATCAAGGGTCATCCCCGTCTAGACGACTCAAAGGTAAATGCATATCCCTCTAAGCTTTCCCGCGATCCCTCTTCTCCCGCTTGTGTATTGTAACTTGCAAATTTCGATAAACCACATTCCACTCATCCATCCACCTAATTCATGCAAATTACAACCAGCAATGGGCCTCGGACCGACACCCTTGTACTTACTGCATTAGACACGTCCTGATGACAGAACCGTTTACAACTGTTTCGTGCTTCTGAGGAAATTTTCTCTTTCCACTCGTCAGCCTTTTATTACTCCCGCCAGGGAGTAATGCATTCGATCGTGTCCGTCCGTCCGTCCGTCCGTGTGTGTGTGTGTGTGTGTGTGTGTTTGTGTGTGTGTGTGTGTGTGTGTGTGTGTGTTTGTGAACAAGATATCTGGAAAAGTTCTGAACGGATTTGGATGAAATTTGGTGGGATGATTGCCCTTTGGATAAGGCAGAATTGATTAGTTTTTGGTGAAACTCAGGATATTATTCCGGATCCAGGAATTTTTTTGGGGAATTTTTTGGGGATTTTTTTTTTCTGTTTTCCTTTAAAAAACCATTTTCTCTGCCATAATTGGACCGATTGAGAGCACATTTTCACCATTGGAGGGACTCGGTCTGTAGAATATTTTAATGGCAATTATGACGTCACAGGTCACGTGGTTTGGCCGCCATATTGTTTTGAGTGAAAAACGCTAAAATCCAATTTTCTCCAAAACGCCTGAACAGATCGAGGCCAAACTTTGCAGGCAGAATCGCATACCCATGACGAACAAAACAGTCAGCGAGCATGACGTCATGCATCACATGGTTTCAGAGTTATGACGTTTTAAAGCACAAACATTTAAAAGCTAGCTCTTCCCTCATTTGTGATCCAATCGAGGGGAAACTTCTCAGATCTGTTCAGCATATAAGTCTACTAAAATGTCCTTTTGGAATTTGCGATCGGTCACGTGGTTTGGCAGATATCGTTAATTAAACGCAAATAATAAAAACATTTATATCTCTTGAACCACTACATTGATCGATGCGAAACTTCACAATGTATTAGAAGTCATGAACATTAACAAGTGTGCAAAAGTTGAAGATGATTGGATGTACGGTCTGGAAGCTAGAAGTTTTATTCTGCGAAGAAGAAGAAGTCTTCGACTGTGGACGATTAATTATTTATCACATGTACAGACTTGCAGGCATCGTTTGACACAATGTCCCGGGTTAATTTGAACCTCAAATAAAATTATAATTCCAGATTTGTCAATGGCTGAGGTATATTAACAAAGGAATAAAACAGATTTGGCAAAATTCTGACTTTTTTTTTAAAGATCCCATATTCACCCAGGGTTGTGAAAGGCTGAAGAAGAAGAAACCTCGCATGGGCTTCCCAGACCCAATAAATAATTCTGGCTCTGCGATTTTCAGCGGGAGTAATGCATTCGATCGTGTCCGTCCGTGTGTGTGTGTTCGTATGTTTGTGTGTTCGTGAGTTTGTGAACAAGATATCAAGAAAAGTTCTGAACGGATTTGGATGAAAGTTGGTGGATGATTGCCCTTGGGATAAGGAAGAATTGATTCGTTTTTGGTGAAGCTCAGGATATTATTCCGGATCCAGGGAAAAAAATTGGGAATTTTTTGGGGAATTTTTTTTTCTGTTTTATTGCAATAAAGCTTTTATTCTTATTCTTAAATGATGTTTTTCTGCTCCAATTCCGAGATATATCAAAAATAAATTATCTGACAGTTCGGGCCTACTTTCTTTTCATTTACTGTTTTGGGGAGAGGGGATGTTAAACAAAACGTATTATTCCAACTTGACCCACGGCGGGAGTATGCGCTCCACTGAGTGGCGTTCTAGTTTGAAATGTGTTATGCAATCTGAGATAAGTCGAAGTGAGAACGTTCGTTTGGAAAGAGACAACATATTACCTCCAGGTGGGGGCAGGTTATGTTTTCACGTGCTGGTTGGGTTATGCTGGGTGGTTTGGTTATGCTGGGTGGTTTGGTTATGCTGGGTGGTTTGGTTATGCTGAGTGGTTTGGTTTTGCAGGGTGGTTTGGTTTTGCTGGGTGGTTTGGTTATGCTGGATGGTTTGGTTATGCTGGGTGGTTTGGTTATGCTGGGTGGTTTGGTTATGCTGGGTGGTTTGGTTATGCTCGGTGGTTTGGTTATGCTGGGTGGTTTGGTTGTGCTGGGTGGTTTGGTTATGCTGGGTGGTTTGGTTATGCTGGGTGGTTTGGTTACGCTGGGTGGTTTGGTTATGCTGAGTAGTTTGGTTTTGCTGGGTGGTTTGGTTATGCTGGGTGGTTTGGTTATGCTGGGTGGTTTGGTTATGCTGGGTGGTTTGGTTATTCTGGGTGGTTTGGGTATGCTGGGTGGTTTGGTTATGCTGAGTGGTTTGGTTATGCTGGGTGGTTTGGTTATACTGGATGGTTTAGTTGTGCTGGGTGGTTTGGGTATGCTGGGTGGTTTGGGTATGCTGGGTGGTTTGGGTATGCTGGGTGGTTTGGTTTTGCTGGTTGGTTTGGTTTTGCTGGGTGGTTTGGTTATGCTGGGTGGTTTGGTTTTGCTGGGTGGTTTGGTTTTGCTGGGTGGTTTGGTTTTGCTGGGTGGTTTGGTTATGCTGGGTGGTTTGGTTATGCTTGGTGGTTTGGTTTTGCTGGGTGGTTTGGTTTTGCTGGGTAGTTTGGTTATGCTGGGTGGTTTGGTTATGCTGGGTGGTTTGGTTATGCTTGGTGGTTTGGTTTTGCTGGGTGGTTTGGTTATGCTGGGTGGTTTGGTTATGCTGGGTGGTTTGGTTTTGCTGGGTGGTTTGGTTTTGCTGGGTGGTTTGGTTTTGCTGGGTGGTTTGGTTATGCTGGGTGGTTTGGTTATGCTTGGTGGTTTGGTTTTGCTGGGTGGTTTGGTTTTGCTGGGTGGTTTGGTTTTGCTGGGTGGTTTGGTTTTGCTGGGTAGTTTGGTTATGCTGGGTGGTTTGGTTTTGCTGAGTGGTTTGGGTATGCTGGGTGGTTTGGTTATGCTGGGTGGTTTGGTTATGCTGGGTGGTTTGGTTATGCTGGGTGGTTTGGGTATGCTGGGTGGTTTGGTTATGCTGGGTGGTTTGGTTATGCTGGGTGGTTTGGGTATGCTGGGTGGTTTGGTTATGCTGGGTGGTTTGGTTTTTGCTGTGTAGTTTGGTTATGCTGGGTGGTTTGGTTTTGCTGGGTGGTTTGGTTTTGCTGGGTGGTTTGGTTTTGCTGGGTGGATTGGTTATGCTGGGTGGTTTGGCTATGCTGGGTGGTTTGGTTATGGTGGTTTGGTTATGCTAGGTGGTTTGGTTATGCTGGGTGGTTTGGTTTTGCGGGGTGTTTGGTTATGGGTGGTTTGGTTATGCCGGGTGGTTTGGTTATGCCGGGTGGTTTGGTTATGCTGGGTGGTTTGGTTATGGTGGATGGTTTGGTTATGCTGTGTGGTTTGGTTATGCTGGGTGGTTTGGTTATGCTGGGTAGTTTGGTTATGCTGGGTGGTTTGGTTATGCTGGGTGGTTTGGTTTTGCTGGGTGGTTTGGTTATGCTGGGTGGTTTGGGTATGCTGGGTGGTTTGGTTATGCTGGGTGCTTTGGTTATGCTGGGTGGTTTGGGTATGCTGGGTGGTTTGGTTATGCTGGGTGGTTTGGTTTTGCTGGGTGGTTTGGTTTTGCTGGGTAGTTTGGGTATGCTGGGTGGTTTGGTTATGCTGGGTGGTTTGGTTATGCTGGGTGGTTTGGTTATGCTGGGTGGTTTGGTTTTGCTGGGTGGTTTGTTTATGTCTGTCTGTTTGTTTGTGAACATGATGTCTAAAAAAGTTGTGGACGGATTCGGTCGAGGTTGTGTGTGTGACAAGTACGAAAATGATTTGATTTTGATCAAGTTCGGATCTGGATCCGGATTCTAGAAATTTTAAAGTAATTATTCAGAAATGTGTGATGTGGCCAAAATGATATCGGCCTATAGCACGATATTTGAAAAAGGTATGGACAAATTATAACAAAACTAGGTGGATGAGTTGGTTATGTGACAATAACAAGGTGATTCGATTTTGTTTTAGGTCCGAATCCAGATCTGGCCCATCAGTGGGATACAAATCGTAAACTGTTCAGCCTGGCGCAGGTATGCTCTCTGGCGCCCTTCTCGAAGGGAGGTGCTTTATTTAATTACTTCCCTTTCGTGTGAACGATTCTCACATGGTCAGAATACCTTAAAATTTGTTATCAAATTACAGCACGGTTGGTCATCATCCCAATGGTACCTGATACTTCCGGTGCAAAGCTCGGGTGTTATTGGCTGCTTGCTTTGTGTGGAATCAGTTCTATGGGACTTCGGTTTGCATTTGGCATCAAAACAATGAGCACATAGTTTCAGCTCAAGGACACATTGCTCACACTGTTCTCAGCAAATAGGAGCAACAATCATTAATTCATCTGAAGAACAACTGGTGACCAGATTTTATTTTGTGAAATATTCTTAAAATCTCTCATCTCCTATCTTCACCTTCTTCTTCAACACAATCTCTTATCTTCACCTTCTTCTTCAACACAATCTCTTATCTTCACCTTCTTCTTCAACACAATCTCTTATCTTCACCTTCTTCTTCAACACAATCTCTTATCTTCACCTTCTTCTTCAACACAATCTCTTATCTTCACCTTCTTCTTCACCACCATCTCTTATCTTCAACTTCTTCTTCACCCCCATCTCTTATCTTCAACTTCTTCTTCACCCCCATCTCTTATCTTCGCCTTCTTCTTCACCACCATCTCTTATCTTCACCTTCTTCTTCACCCCCATATCTTATCTTCACCTTCTTCTTCATGCCCATCTCTTATCTTCGCCTTCTTCTTCACCTTCTTCTTCACCCCCATCTCTTATCTTCACCTTTTTCTGCACCATGATCCCCTATCTTCACCTTCTTCTTCACCCCCATCTCTTATCTTCACCTTCTTCTTCACCCCCATTTCTTATCTTCACCTTCTTCTTCACCACCATCTCTTATCTTCACCTTCTTCTTCACCTTCTTCTGCACAACAATCTCTTATCTTCAACTTCTTCTTCACCACCATCTCTTATCTTCACCTTCTTCTTCACCACCATCTCTTATCTTCCCCCATCCAAAACCTTGATCTTTTCTACCCCCGCTAATTCACCCCAGATCCACTTTTTTGAAATTCCAACTTCTTTCCTGGAAGTCCTTGCAGTGTCCATATGTTTTATACACATCCTGCCTCCCCCCAAGCCCTCCCCCTCCCACATTTCTCCCGATGTCTCTGCTCTCAAATGTTGTGTTTGTGTCCTTCCCCCTCTCTCCCCATCTTGTCTACCGCTCCCCTTATTATATGTTTTATGTGTCCATTAATTTTTTTGTGATTAATGTTAGCTCTTTCATGAGCCTCGATCTTGTATACAAAACAAAAAATAAAAAACATATGTATGGTTGGTTTTATGTCATCACCGGAAATTGTGCATGTTTGGCAGTAATATTTACAGTTATAGCTCGTTTTGCGCACGTAGCTAATATTATACAAAGTTAAGGGGGCTGGCAGGATGGCCTCTGAGCTGTCCAGCCTGGGTTTGAATCCCTACCCAGCTGTAAATTGTCATCCTGGTGTTTCACAGGTCGGGTGGTTCATCAATGTGTGTGCCCTCCCTCGGATGAGCGTTAAACTGGCATCCCGTGGCATTAGTCGGTGGACGTTAAAGATCCCATGGTGTCCTTCGCGAAGAGTACGTAAGTTATCGCCGGCATACTCAACAAATTACAAATTCCTGTCTTCACCTATAGGCGGCATTGTATCAGCAGCACAGCTGCACCCCCAGCAATGTTCTGCATATGAATGAAGAAGAAGACGAAAAAGTACAAAGACAAGGAAAAACATTCCAACTCAGTTTAATTTTGATTTCATGTAAAACATATATATCTGTAATTCTTTCCTTTACAATTCGAAGAAAACGAAGACAAAGCTGCGCTTGTGACATTGTCAGCAGCCCTCCTTCGGAATCCATTGTACATTTAAAACAGCTGTTCACCACCATCTATCTTCCCTCATCCAAAACTTTGATCTTTTCTACCCCCGTTAATTCACCCCAGATCCACTTTTTTGAAATTCCAACTTCTTTCCTGGAAGTCCTTGCAGTGTCCTTGTGTTTTCTACTTCTCCCCCTCCCTCCCCCCCCCTTCCCACGCCTCCTCCCCCCAAGCCCTCTCCCTCCAACAGATCTCCCGATGTCCCTGCTCTCAAATGTTGTGCTTGTGTGCTTCCCCTTCTCTCCCCATCTTGTCTACTGCTCCCCTTATTACATGTTTCGTGTGTCCGGTTTTTTTCTTTGTCATTAATGTTAGCTCTTACACGAGCCTCGATCTTGTACCTAAAAAAAATAAAAAATAAAGGGGTAACAATTGTATGTTCAGAAAGTTTTTGGGTGGGAAAGGTGACACTTACTAGGTCGACGTTGCAGTTGTAATAAAATGTCAAAAAATAATCGTCGAAAAAGACAACATGGAACACAACACTTGGAAAAGTAATTTAAAAAATCATACTGTACATTACAAGGAAGGAAACCACAAAATGTTCCTGGCACTGAGGAGATATGAATTGCAAAATGATGGATTGATAAACACGAGCGTGGGATGCAAGCGACAAAGAACTGGGTGCAGTGTATGTACAAGAAAAGGTGGTGGCAGGAGGTCTGTGCCCATGACAGAACAACAAGGTGCTCATGACAAGTTGTGGACGTTTCCACAGGTAAGAACCAATCCTGGACAGGTCACCACACTGGTGTAGGTTGTGGAAATTCCCAGTGAGAAGCAATGGGGATGTAACCACCAGCAACAGTGAGGACGATTTAACACAACATTAGCCATTCCACCACCAAGTTTCTCAGAAAAGTTCACGATAGTATGAAAGCGAACACAACGCCCAAGTTACACGAAACGCGTAAGGCAATCACCTGCACCATTGAGTCATGATGCAACACAACCACAACCCTAATCCTAAACCAAACTCTCATCACCCGAACAATTCAGCTGCACCACTGAGTCATGATGCACCACAACCCAAACCCAAACTCTCACACTAACAATTCAGCTGCACCATTGAGTCATGATGCACCACAACCCTAATCCTAAACCAAACTCTCACCCTAACAATTCAGCTGCACCACTGAGTCATGATGCACCACAACCCAAACCCAAACTCTCACACTAACAATTCAGCTGCACCATTGAGTCATGATGCACCACAACCCAAACCCTAACCCAAACTCTCACACTGACAATTCAGCTGCACCATTGAGTCATGATGCACCACAACCTAACCCAAACTCTCACATTAACAATTCAGCTGCACCACTGAGTCATGATGCACCACAACCCTAACCCAAACTCCCACCCTAACAATTCAGCTGCACCATTGAGTCATGATGCACCACAACCCTAACCCTAACCCAAACTCTCACACCGACAATTCAGCTGCACCATTGAGTCATGATGCACCACAACGCTAACCCAAACTCTCACACTAACAATTCATCTGCACCCTTGAGTCGTGATGCACCACAACCCTAATCCTAACTCTCACACTAACAATTCAGCTGCACCATTGAGTCATGATGCACCACAACCCTAACCCAAACTCTCACACGAACAATTCAGCTGCACCATTGAGTCATGATGCACCACAACCCTAACCTAGAGTCCCTGTATATAAAGAGTTGTGTCAACTCAAATTTGGACGCCATTTTGTGTCTAAGTGTGTCGGATTAGATATACATGTACATTCGCGATATGGGGTGATATATTCTAAACCTGCTAAAAAAATTTTTACTACACATATTTAGTCTTATTATTACATACAGGTGATATTTGTTTTGTCAAAAACTCAGCTATTGCCGTGAAAAAGAGCTGTGTGGTGATATTAAAAGTGGTATGGCAATGCATATTACAAGCCAACACTGCATATAAGAGCTAACATTATAAGTAAGACAAACCACTTCTTCAAGTAACAGAGTACAAAGCAAACAATAACTCGTCAAATTTTGGACGTATGGATGGCTGCACAACCCGCAAAAAAATTGAGCAGGTCCCCCCCTAAAATTGCTTTTATGATTGCCGATTAGGCTAAAGATTTTAAACCAAAAAAATAACTTGCCTCGGAATAAGTTTTGAATGGACGGACAGACAACTGAAAACAAAACGGACCATGGGTTTCCCACCCCTATAAAATCAAAATTAATTCCCTCTGAAAAAGTACAGTGACATTGCCCGCAGACTACCCAACCGCAGACCAGGCAATGTCACTGTACCGGGACATTTCATCAATCAATGACAATATGCGGTCCGCTAGGACTACCCGAAAAAAATTGAGCAGGGTTCTTCCCACGGAAATGCATTTTTGGTCAGCTCCTTGAAGATTATAAACAAACACAAATCACTTCCCTTTAAAAGGGTTTTCAACGGACAGACAACCAAAAAAAAACCGAGCAGATAGAATTGCTTTTGAACATCGATCATCAAGCGGCGTGGGCCTACCTGGCAGAGTCTCGAGGAGTCGATCGCTTTCCAGCTCTTTCGTCTGACTTTCGCTTCCCAAATTTGTCTTCTGACTTTATCACTTGGAAATCTATACATCTTATATTTCCCAGATTGGTTTGAACAACCAAAAGCAGAACAACCAGTCATTTTGTTTGGCAATAACCAACATTCCCGTACCAAGCTGACGTTCACGCACGGTGAAGTTAGACACAAAATGGCGCCACGAAATCACGTGACCAGTAATCTCGGGTCAGCGCATGGCGCAACTCTCTTTATACAGGGACTCTACCCTAACCCAAACTCTCACACTAACAATTCAGCTGCACCATTGAGTCATGATGCACCACAACCCTAATCCTATCCCCAGCTGCACCACTGAGTGGAGGACAACCCTAACCATGCACGACAATCCTAACCCTAACCCTGAGCCTAACCCTAACACGATGAACCAACCTTCTTTATTGTTGGACAAGTATCCCTTCATTTACAAAAACCTGATGTAGCCTTGTCGTATCACTCACTGATCGTGATAGTCTTGGTTGTTGAATGCACTGTTTGCATCACAATGACACCAAAATGTTCCGAGCGGCCCAGCCACAGTTTAATCTTATAATTATCACAATTTTTTTTGCAATAGCTAAAGCTCATGCACACTGGCCTCTAATCTGCCTAGCTCGGGTTCGAAATCCTGAGCCAGCTATAAACAACCGTCCAGGTGTATCACAGGCAGGGTGATTCATCGATGTGTGTGCAATGATTAATGTATAGCCTATAATCATTGATTAATGTATAGCCTACAGTCATTGATTAATGTATAGCCTACAGTCATTGATTAATGTATATCCTATAGTCATTGATTAATGTATAGCCTATAACCATTGATTAATGTATAGCCTATTAGCATTGATTAATGTATACCTATAACCATTGATTAATGTTTAGCCTATAAATATTGATTAATGTATAGTCTATAACCATTGATTCATGTATAGCTTATAACCTTCGGATCGGCGTTAACCGGGCATGTCCAGTCTACCAGCATGGCTTGGTGGACGTTGGAGATCCAACGTAGGCGAGCTATCGCCGGCAACCAGAACATCAACGAGGTTCACTCTCTTCTTCTTCTGCTTCCTCTTCGTCTTCTTCTATAGCCTAAAGCCGTTAATAAGTGTATAGCCTATAACCATTGATTAATGTATTGCCGAAAGTCGTTGATAAATGTATAGCCGAAAACCATTAATTAATGTATAGCCTATAACCATTGATTAATGCATAGCCTATAACCATTGATTAATGTACAGCCTATAATCATTGATTAATGTATAGCCTATAGTCATTGATTAATGTATAGCCTATAATCATTGATTAATATATAGCCTTTAGTCATTGATTAATGTATAGCCTATAGTCATTGATTAATGTATAGCCTATAATCATTGATTAATATATAGCCTTTAGTCATTGATTAATGTATAGCCTATAGTCATTGATTAATGTACAGCCTATAATCATTGATTAATGTATAGCCTATAGTCATTGATTAATGTATAGACTACAATCATTGATTAATATATAGCCTTTAGTCATTGATTAATGTATAGCCTATAGTCATTGATTAATGTATAGACTACAATCATTGATTAATATATAGCCTATAATCATTGATTAATATATAGCCTATAATCATTGATTAATATATAGTCTATAGTCATTGATTAATATATAGCCTACAATCATTGATTAATATATAGCCTTTAGTCATTGATTAATGTATAGCCTATAGTCATTGATTAATGTATAGACTACAGTCATTGATTAAGGTATAGACTACAGTCATTGATTAATATACAGCCTATAGTCATTGATTAATGTATAGCCTATAATCATTGATTAATGTATAGCCTATAATCATTGATTCATATATAGCCTATAGTCATTGATTAATGTATAGCCTACAGTCATTGATTAATGTATAGCCTATAATCATTGATTAATATATAGCCTATAATCATTGATTAATGTATAGCCTACAATCATTGATTAATATATAGCCTTTAGTCATTGATTAATGTATAGCCTATAATCATTGATTAATGTATAGCCTACAATCATTGATTAATATATAGCCTTTAGTCATTGATTAATGTATAGCCTATAATCATTGATTAATGTATAGCCTATAATCATTGATTAATGTATAGCCTATAGTCATTAATTAATATATAGCCTATAGTCATTGATTAATATATAGCCTACAATCATTGATTAATATATAGCCTTTAGTCATTGATTAATGTATAGCCTATAATCATTGATTAATATATAGCCTATAATCATTGATTAATGTATAGCCTATAGTCATTGATTAATGTATAGCCTATAATCATTGATTAATATATAGCCTATAATCATTGATTAATGTATAGCCTATAGTCATTGATTAATATATAGCCTTTAGTCATTGATTAATATATAGCCTATAATCATTGATTAATATATAGCCTATAATCATTGATTAATGTATAGCCTGTAGTCATTGATTAATATATAGCCTATAATCATTGATTAATATATAGCCTTTAGTCATTGATTAATATATAGCCTTTAGTCATTGATTAATATATAGCCTATAATCATTGATTAATGTATAGCCTATAATCATTGATTAATGTATAGCCTATAGTCATTGATTAATATATAGCCTATAATCATTGATTAATATATAGCCTTTAGTCATTGATTAATATATAGCCTTTAGTCATTGATTAATATATAGCCTATAATCATTGATTAATGTATTGATTAATGTATAGCCTATAGTCATTGATTAATATATAGCCTATAATCATTGATTAATATATGGCCTTTAGTCATTGATTAATATATAGCCTTTAGTCATTGATTAATATATAGCCTATAATCATTGATTAATGTATAGCCTATAATCATTGATTAATGTATAGCCTATAGTCATTGATTAATATATAGCCTATAATCATTGATTAATATATAGCCTATAATCATTGATTAATATATAGCCTTTAGTCATTGATTAATGTATAGCCTATAATCATTGATTAATGTATAGCCTATAGTCATTGATTAATATATAGCCTATAATCATTGATTAATGTATAGCCTATAGTCATTGATTAATGTATAGCCTATAGTCATTGATTAATATATAGCCTATAATCATTGATTAATATATAGCCTTTAGTCATTGATTAATGTATAGCCTATAGTCATTGATTAATATATAGCCTATAATCATTGATTAATATATAGCCTATAATCATTGATTAATGTATAGCCTATAGTCATTGATTAATGTATAGCCTACAATCATTGATTAATATATAGCCTATAATCATTGATTAATATATAGCCTATAATCATTGATTAATGTATAGCCTATAGTCATTGATTAATGTATAGCCTATAGTCATTGATTAATATATAGCCTATAATCATTGATTAATGTATAGCCTGTAATCATTTATTGACGACCATCCGAAGGTTGGCTCGCCCATTCATGAATCACTCTAGCTGTGAAACACCAGGATGATCGTTTCCGGCTGGGTGGGGATTTGAACCCAGGCTAGACAGATTCGAGGTGACTGTGCATTCCTTTAGGCCATCCTGCCATCCCTGCTCGTGGAATAAAAATGCAATATTACCTGAGGTTGTTCACGAATAATCTCATGGTGATTTAAGCCTCGTATTTGTGACATCGACAGCACGGCAAGTGAACGTTACAACATGGTTTTGCACGTGCTGCGTGCGCGTAGTCACCACGAGTTGTGTTGTCTCTCTCTACATCTTGGTGTAAAGTTCGCAGTGCAGCATGAACCCGTTTCGACATGGCGCAGTATTCCTCACTGCCCTGTGGCAAAGGAAAAGCCTCGCTCACGTCTCGGTTCAGAGCGAACAGCAGAGGTTCAGAATGTTGCTTCTCAACACCTTCACTGCCATCGCAGGCTGTAGCTCCAGCTGTCACAAAAAGAACAAAAGAACGTTATTTTGGGAATATGGAAGGTCACCACGATGTTCTCATGAAAACTTTGGATGGACACAAAATGCTGCCTGAAGGCAGGGCGATCGATATTGATAAGGAAATAATAAAGACAATAATTAATCTGCGGAATGGTGAACTTTGGGCGATTTATTACATCCGCCACCGAAGATAGACGGAGGTTATGTTTTCACTCATATGTCTGTTTGTGAGCAGGATATCTCAAAAGGTTGTGGACGGATTAGCAAGAAACTTGGTGGAGAGCTTGGGTGTGTCATAAGAACGAATTGATTTGTTTTTGGTGAAGGTCTGGTTCCGGATTTGGATACGAGAATTTTTTAAAATTCTTTCATTGATTCTTCACCATCGAGTGATGGGGACAAAAACGAAATATAACGCGATATTTCAAAAAGTTGTGGACGGATTTTGACAAAACGAGGTGGATGTGTTGGTTTGGCGACAACAACAAGCCAATCAGATTTTGGGTCAGGTTTGGATCCAGATCTAAACGTAAACTGAACCTGACAGAGGTATTCCCTCTACCGGGAGCCATTCTTGTTTTGTACTGAGTTCACGTTTGAGATCAACAAATGTGAGCATCTTCTTGAAATCAAGAACTACGAACATCTTGGCACCACCCTCATTCCTGTTATTGATCTGGATTAGGACCTGAACCCAAAAAAAGATACCCACGTCACCCGATCAACCCATCCAATCTGCTCAGGTGGAAGAACGACTCTCACTCAATTAACCCATTCATTAAAAAGAGTTCCGACATTCTTGTTAATTTAAATGTAGTTGTCACACAATCTGTTTGAGAGTTACCTGTTCGGTAGTAGGCTTTGTACTGGCCCAGTCGTATTGTTTCTACAGCCCCAATGTTGCCACCTGCACCACTATTTGGGTGAAATAGCACCTGAAAAAAAAATCCGTTATTATTTCTTACTACGGTAATTATTTTTTTTTGTCTTTGATGCTATGATTGAATTTATATATAGATTGTTGCGGAAAACGACATCATTATTATTATTATTATTATTATTATTATCATCATGGAAACAACTGACCTTGTGCCCAGCAGAGGAACCAGTCTGCAAGATGCTGTGCACATCCATCCCATCGTATTGTCGGTTGGGTGGGAGGCTCACATTGGCTAGGGAAAGCAGTGTCGGGAAGATGTCCAAGGTACTAAGGTGTGGTAAGGAATGCAGTGATATAAAAAAGAGAGATCATGTTTAATAAGTAACTCCAGATATGAGATATAATTCCTTGAGAGTGCACCTGTACTCCATGATAATGCCTAAAATTGTGCCGCACAGGTAAGACAAATGTACCATGAGGGTCTGGCCGAGTCATACCAAAGACTTCAAACATGGCATGTGATGCTTCATCTTTCAGCACATAGAGGATAGGAGCATGGACAAAAACATGTGGAGTTGGTATCTAAACAAAGGAAGGGGAGGGTGGCAGGAAAACTGAACCACCTTCAGAGGCCATTTTTCCCCACAGAGCAGGGCTTGGACCTTTTTCGGGCACCATGGTCCCCTTTTTGAAGCAATGTTTTACAGCCAGATGCCCTTCCTGCCTCTTGCGACACACAGGGAATTACCAGTGAACTGGTGCTCAATTTTCCAACCTCGGAAGGATGACAGGCTAAATCAAACCCCACTGGCGTTAATTCAGCGATCAACCGGGATTCAAACCCAGGATCCTAGGATCCCAAGCCAGCACCCGAACCGCTAAGCCAACACCAGGCTTGGACGGTGGCAGGGAATTCTCTTTATTTATACCAGACTTAAGACAAAAGTTATGTAAAATATTGCTAGGGGAAATTATGTCACTTTCCACAAGGTCATCACTATGTTTGTCTGATGTCCACTGCTGTCTGATGTATTTGTCTGCCTGGTGTAACAGCTCTTCCATGAACCTTAGACATTGTAAAAAAAATGTATACTATAATTTGAGAACTGTCTGTTTGTGTGATTGTTTCACTTCTAGTTATTCCTGAACCGCTGGACGGACGGAACAAGTTGAAAACTGATAGGTGTACTTGGCGTTTGCTCGAGAAGATCTTAGGGGGTAACATTTTCATAGTCACAGCGGTTCATGGAGGGGCTACACCACAATTCTCTCTTTGTAAATATGTATGGTATAGCACCCGGTGGGACAGGGTATTACAAGTCATACGAAATAAACCAATTCTGGGGGAATTTTCCCATCCATGATTTTCTAGGGGGAAATATATTGTCCATAATTTCCTGGGATATTAACTCATCTGTACTTCTGGGGGAATTAACACACATGGCACTTTGGCGCTGGCAGAGGCCATTCGGACCAGAGGCAGAGGCCAAAAACGTTAACTGTGTTGCACTCATGGTTTCACTCTGATACCACCCACCACAAAATGGTGCTGCAACATCGGTCAGCGGAGTTTGGATTTGTCTAAAAAGATGGCAACATGCAGCTATTTTAAATTGTGTGTTACTCCATAAAGATCCATATTACATCTACTTTAATCCAGATGTTAATTTTAAAGATTTATAGAAGGGACAATAAAGTGACTGACTAGTGACTATATTGCATCAAGACAAGTGAAATGGTAATTCAAAATAACCAATCAGTAGCTTTTCAAACGCAGCGTGGGAAGCGACCACCATAAATGGGAGACAGATGAATGCACGGATATGTATGTGAGTAAGATAATGATCCCAGTACCAATGCTGAGGTACCCCACTATTAGCATCCTCCCAGCTAGACATCCTCCCACTCACAGGCACTCTTCACTTACTATCACTAAGCCAGTTTCCCAATACAGTTAGCTACCTGACCAAGCACTCCGCACTCCCTAACAACCTCTTGTGTGGTACTTTATCAAATGCTTACTGAATGTCTACATACACTACATACACTGCGCTTCCCTTAATCTCCCAATCCGAAACTGTTTCATAAAACTGCAATAAATTTGTTAAAAGATTACCTCATTCGGTGAATCCATGCTGACTATCATTAATTTATTTAAAATTATTCAAATGGTTCCATATATGTTCTCAATTAACATCTCCAGCACCTTCCCCACAACTAAGGTCCAATTAACAGGAGGCCTACTTTTCCCCAATTCTTCTCCAGATTATTTCTCTCCAACCTCTGTCTCGTCTTGTCTCGTATCTCGTGTCTGTCTTGACTCGAGTGAGCTGTTAAAGATATCCACTAACACCATGTTTGTCCGCCCTACCACCTCCTCACTACTAATGGATGCATATTATGTGGCCTTGAAGCTTTATTAACCATAGATTTTTCTCGCTGTTTTTTCACTTCCTCTACTCCATCTTGGGTTTCTTCTGAAAGCCCTTGCCCACCACTAAGATACAGACTCTCTGCTATTGGAAGTTCCCATCACTGTTCCCATGTAAATGTAGAAGCAAAAAAAATAATTCAATAAGTTCACAATTTTACATAAATAAAAAATCTCAATTCAATAAGTCTGCCATCTCACCCTCATCAACCCCCAATTCTCCTTTAGTATCTCTCAATGGGTCCACACTCCTCTTAACCCTTTCTTTACTCCTTACACTTAAATGGCTTACTGTTATGTTTAATATTTTTGGCTATATCCTTTTGACATTTCCATTAGGCCTGTCGAGTTATTTTCTGAACTTGCCTCTGTTTCCTCCTCCACTGACGTGGGTCAGATTTAGTCATATTGTTTTGTACCTGATGAATGCCTTCTGCTCATCCTTAATTACACAGTGTACACAGTGCTCCACCACCCTGGTCTCTTTCTGCCTCTACCCTTACATCTCACTGGAATAAACATCGTCTGCACCGTACACTTTTGCTCCTCGAAGGTTGACGATTTCTCCAATGCAGACCGCCCACTCATGATCTTTACCCAACCAAAAACTCCAACATCACTTCACACACCCTCAATGTTTGCACTACTAAAATTCAATAACTTTACTCCACTATCCCGAAATCCAAATCTCAACAGTATTTGGAAGTTAGAGCCGAAGGATGCACTTACTACATTATGATCGCTATAGACCCCAGATGTTCTCCCACCTCCTCCACCATATTGGGATAATTACTTAAAAAGAGGTTTAACACTGGACCTTCGTGGGCTTATCTACAAACTAGGTCAAAAAGCAATCCTGGCCAAGAGATGGAAAATCCTCATCCGCTCTGCATTTTCCCTGTAACTGGACCCAATCTATCCCTGGCAAGTAAAACCCCCCCATAATCAATAAACATGCCCATCGCCTGGATAAGGGGGAGAGATTGATGGGTGCAAACGCATCCCCCTTTTTCCGGTGACAAAAAATTCCAACTAGAATTCCTCTTCCTAAAAAACAATCTAAAAAAAAAAAAGGATAAAATCGACTTTTCTGATGTAATTGAACGCAAACAAGCCACCGAAAGGATTAAATCTGCGAAAAATGAAGTCTATAATGAAAAACAAATCCGGTAGGGGGGTACGGGAGGAGGGGTGCCCCCCTTAGCCTGTCTTGCTTTTAGCACCTGGGACAGGGATAGTCAACAGTTTACACTTTTTCATTTGCACCCCACCTCCCCTTTTGAAAATCCTGGCGACAGGCCTGAATGCTTCCCTTATCATGTTTCTTTTTGAACTTTTGACATATCCATCTTTCCTGCTCTTTCCTCACATCAGGAGCTCTGCAAAGGCATCCCACATTGAATTGCTTGCAATCTCTAATCTCTACCCGCACAGAATAGTCTCCATTATTTCCCTCCACAATGCCATGCCTTTATCTCCATACAATACTGTCTTTTACCCAGATTTCCACACCTCCTCCCATTTTTCTCTTTCCTTCACACCTACAGTATAAATCCTGTAGCCTTGTATTTCCATCCTCCACTTGGAACACTTACTAAACCATTTCTCATTTACAACAACTAGGTCGTACCTCTCACCATATCCACCCGAGGTTCCAGCTCTTCCATCTTCCCATTCAAGCTCCGGGCTTTCATATAAAACACCTTTGCTTTCCTTCCTTTAACCACCCCTTGCTGCCCTAATCCTGAAGCCTGATCCTCAACCTCTAGTCTGAGAAACTGCAATTTATTTCTAAAGATCCACTGCGAATCTCACTGTTGCTTCTATTGGTCCGTAATTATGGAGGAATTATCCCATCTGTACTTCTGGGAGTCTATAGTATCCTGCATCGGAGTGGAGACCCATCCGAGATTGTTAGCCCCAGGCAAGAAACTGCTCTGGCAGCACCAACGCACTGTTTAGGCTTTAGAGCATGGCTGATGATGATGATGATGATGATGATGATGGTAAATATGGGTGAAGAATTATCCTATCCGTAGAGACGGTTTCTTCACTATCTTACTATAATTCACCAAATGTCCGTCCGTCCATTCGAAGGTACCGCAAAAACGGCTGAACCGATCGCAACGATATTTTGGGTGGGTAATCCTATGACCCCCTGGAGTAAAATAGGCCATATTGTTCTTCCAATTTTTCCAAGTTTTCTAATTTTCCAGTTTTTCCAAACACGATGGAATAATATTTACCGATATGAACAGTGATGTTGCTTTTGTTGAAATTCTACGTACCAGGAGAGAGTAGATCGACTCCTGACGAAGTCTTCCTATATAAACATGCGGCTCCGAAGTAACACGGCAGCGTGTGTAAAGCGACTGAGAAACAGGTGCAGCGGCCGCTTCCGTGTTACAGATTCGGCACGCACTCTTCACACATAAACGTGCGACTGAGAAAGAGGTGTAACGGCCACTTCCATTTTGCAGAATTCAATCTTTTTTCAAAATGGGTGCCATGTACTGTTTAGATTTTGATGATTTGCATGTGATATGATTCAACGGATGTTTATATTGTCGTCCGAATCCCTCCGGTTAATACCAGGGACCACGGAAGACCAGAACGGCTTTAACGGAGGCGACGATCAATACGGATTGTGCTATCAAACGCGGGAAGAGAAAACGCGGATCTGGCACCCCGCTCTGCTCACCAAACTCTCCTCTTTTGGTATCAATGGAAATCTCCACGCATGGCTGGCGGACTTCCTCTCTAGTCGTAGTCAACGTGTGGCCCTGAATGGGTTTCTCTCATCTCCTCTTCCTGTTCAGGCTGGAGTTCCACAAGGCAGTGTTCTGGGCCCTGTGCTTTTTCTGGTCTTCATCAATGATCTCTCTGACTCTCTTGAAAATCCTCTGTATCTCTTTGCTGATGACTCTACTCTCTGTCGCTCCATTCTTCATCCCTCAGATCGGCAGTCTGCTGCCTCCTCACTCTCTGCAGACCTGGACAAAATCACAGACTGGGCAAACAAGTGGAACATGTCTTTCAATCCTGACAAATCTCACACTCTTACGATGTCTCTCCGAAAAGACCGACTGGACAACCCTCCCATCCACTTTCTGAATAATCCTCTCCAAGAAGTTCTGTCACTCAAGCTTTTGGGTCTCACTATCTGCCATGATCTTTCCTGGGAAAACCACATTTCAAATCTGGCCTCCAAAGCCAGTCACCGACTGGGCATCCTCCGTCGTGCAAAGTCCTTCCTTGGCACACCTGAGCTCCTCACCACATACAAGGCTTTCATCCGCAGCTCAATGGAATACTGCTCTCCCCTCTGGGCTGGTGCTCCTGCCTCACACGTAGCTCGTCTTCACGCTGTTGAAACCAAAGCATTCAGAATCATTGGAATCTCCCGCGATGAAGCTAACTCCAAGGGCCTCTCACTCACTCACCGCAGGCAGGTTGGTGGTCTTTCCATCTTCTACCGACTCCTCTCTGGCCTTGCCCCCCCCCCCCCCAGCTCTCTCTGGGCTCTGTCCCGCAAATATTCCTACAGGTCGCACAAGATCTGCCTGCAACCCTCTTATGGTCAAACTGCCAAAATCAAGACTCTCTGCTCACCTTCACTCCTTCATTCCTCTTTTCTCCCGCCTCTGGAACAAACTCCCTCACTCTCTTCAATCCCACTCCACCCTCCAGGTCTTTAAAACTGCTGTTCACCACCATCTCTTATCTTCCCCCATCCAAAACCTTGATCTTTTCTACCCCCGCTAATTTCACCCCAATTCCACTTTTTTGAAATACCAACTTCTGTCCTGGAAGTCCTTGGTGTCCTTGTGTTTTATACTTCTCCCTCCACCCCCCCCCCCTTCCCACGCCTCCTCCCCCCAAGCCCTCTCCCTTCCACACGTTTCCCTGCTCTCAAATGTTGTGTTTGTGTGCTTCCCCTTCTCTCCCCATCTTGTTTTCCGCTCCCTCTTTTTGTGTGTTTTGTTTGTCTGGTTGATTTGTTTGTGAAGTAAATGTTAGCTCTTTCACGAGCCTCGATTCAGTATACAAAAAAAAAAAAAAAAAAAAAAAAAGAGGAAGAAGCGGGAGCGCGTAACTGTGGAAGGGGAACAAACTCAAACGGACACAAGATTTGCAGGGAATGGAAAATAATACAAGGGTTTATTTGCAATAAGGATCGAGACAGGGAAACGCGACGATAAATCCAATAAACTAAATCCTATATTGGGATCCCACACACCAGACTCAACAACAGGACACGGGGATGAATGAAGGAAAATAAAGCGTTGGCGTGTATGAAATGTGGTGCGTCTTAACTGTCCGTCGTCTTGTCCGTGTATCGTCCAACACGGCTCCAAACTCCGGTGCGGAGAAACCCTCCGTCCGCCTCGCACGCTTTGCTAGGCCCGAGCCAATGCCCTCGCTCCAATCCCCTCGCCATTCACACTCGAGGTCCCGCCCGTTCACAGCACCGGGCCTCGCTCCTGCACCACGCAGATGGTGAACCAACGACCACCAGGACCTCTCAAGACCAAGAAGAAGCGCAAGAGCTTCAAGCACAGAGAGATATCATGCAGCACCAACAGACCAAAGAGGGACGTGCAAGAGACAGAGACAGAGACAGAGCTGGAGCTAGAGCTGGAGCTGATGAAAAATGTCCTGCAGCGCCCTTTTATAACCTGCGCGGTGACGTCAGCCTTGGCGCGCCACCAACCAGTGCCTTCCACCGAACCTTCCAGCGCCTTCCCTCCAATCACACGTTCCCTGTGGCGTGGTCATGCGATGTTGCTAGGCCTAGCTGGTGGTGTAGCTGATGGCGGCCACCCGGCGGTGCCCCTATCTGGCTTCTTCCAAAGTCGTTGTAAGGGAAGGGGATTTAATTATTACTGAGTGCGCTAAAGGGCCTATCAAAGTGTTTACAGGTGTGCGTTGCCATAAGGGACAAAGGTTTGACGACAGAGGGGACAACGAACAAAGGCATCTTTACCCATAATCCCTGCACTATTTAGCACGCCCTGCTCCCTCGTAGCAGGGACATCAATACAGCTTATCCCGACAAACCGGACTAACATATAACTTATTACAGGTAGATTCCCTATCGCGACAGTCGAATACTTACCTATACAGATCTACCTGGCTCTAGATATTCCTTTACCCCACTGACATAACAATATGAATTGTTTAAAATAAAAAAAGCCTTCAATTTCTGATATTTTACCTTTTCATTTGGGCTTTCCAATTGAAGCCCCGCCCATAGGGCGGGTACCGTTGCTAGTCACAATAAAACACAAAACAGGCTGTTTCAGCAAAACCAAGGTATGTCATGGCAGAGACGACATTAAGTGTTTCTTAATCTGGAAATTCTGAAAAGAAGATCTGGAAATCTGAAGAATAAGAATGACCACGACCTGTGACGAAATCTCAGGTAACAGGCCGATTGGGAAACGGCCATTTAAAGCGCTCTTAAAAGATGAGCAGCTCGATTGGGAAACACATTTAATGTGCTATTAAAAATTAACTCGACACCTCTCAATCCATGTCGCCCTTCCCACTGTTATATCAGAACGAGCTGATTCGTCCCACGGTCTAGTCAGGTTCACTATGTCAATAAATTATATTTCGTTCAAAATCATGGTAGATTAGCAAACCTATACATTTTTGGAAAGGTTATAGCATAAGGAAACTAAAAATCAATGTTTACATTTGGAGAGATACCTGTATGGCGGCCATTTTGGATTTTCAAAATGTCCACTGTAAAATACATATTTTGTTCTATTTCTGCCTCTAATTACCCTAAAAACTTAAAAATATATACTAAACCTATATTTTCAGGGACAAGGAATCCAATGAAAGTATCAAATTAGTGCTATGGGGAATGGTAAGACACGAATCAAAGGTTTTGAATTGCAAAATGCTGTCTTTATATTCGCGATAAGTTGCATAATCAAATACATGTTATCATTTTGTACAGGCAGTTAATAACATCAAAATGTGTCACAATAATTCATATCACCAAACATACACAGGCAGTCAGCAAAATCATATATACACATGCAGTCAGTATAACTTCACATCTACACAGGCAGTCAATGACAAAATATACACAGGCAGTCAATGGCATCAAACATACACGATTACAGAATATGCCATTTAGAGTTCGTCATCACTGTCCTGTGTGTCGTATCCGACAATATAGTCCGCATCGTTTTCACAGTCCGTTCCACACAAGCAAAGGTCGGTCAAATTGATTGGCAAATCGAATTGGTCGAATGGTCGATCGAATCGAATTCGATGAATCGAATCGAATCGAATCGATCGAATTGGTCGAATGGTCGATCGAAACGATTGGTCGAATGGTCGAATGGAATTGGTCGATTGGTCGAATTGGTCGAATTGGTCGAATCGAATTGGTCGGAATTGGCAAATGTAAACATTGATTTTCAGATTTTCCATGTAATAACGTTTCCAAAAATGTATAGGTTTGCTAATCTACCATGATTTTGAACGAAAAAACATAGTGAACCTGACTAGTCATTGCTTAACCCCAATTGGAGGCTGTCCAAAAATTATGTAACATTTTTTTTTAATAGTAATTTGTGTAACGTAAAGCTTGATAACGTAATGTAACATAACGCATTATTATGTAACGTAACATAACGCTTGATTACTCTACCCTGCGTTCTGACGTACCGTGTGTTTTGACGGGCTTGATTAAACGTTAATATTATTTGACATATGAAATTATATTTTTCGGGGTCCCTCATCGTCGGTAACTCGACACAGAAAAAGCCAATGGAAATCTGACACAACAAACCCGGTCAGTGTATAATGAGCAGAGGTCTACAGGCTTAATGTGTTAGGCCCACCAGAAAACCAAGATGGTGGCCATATCATTCGCCTCAGCGCTATTGTGGGTGGAGTCAAGTGACATCTGTGGGTGTGGTCTAGAAACAACAACAACAACATGAACAACACCAAACAACAACAACATGAACAACACCAAACAACAACAACAACAACAACGTGAAGCTCTTGTAAACCTGACATATCGCAGGTAAAAATATTAGTTTCTGGTAACCTGTTTCCAGATACTTGAGGAAGGAATTGGTATTTAGGTAGGTCGGGAATTTTTATTATTCTTATATGTGTTCAATATATTTACCCTCGCAGGAGGAAATGGTGTTGCATTTGGGTCCGTTTGTTTGTTTGTTTGTTTGTCCGCACAGATTAAATATGATTTTGTCGGCAACCGTTGGTCAGATTGACAGGAAATTTCCACCATCGGTGCAACTCCACCTGTATAATTTTTTTAATGATAATTATGACGTCATAGGTCACGTGGTCCACAACCTTTACAACTGAACATTGGGCACCATCTTGGAAAAACCGAAAAAATTTGCACCTCTATATCTCCGAAAGCGCTGAATATAAAAAATTGAGACATGGCTCATTGTAAAGAACTCTCCATGGGGAATAAAATATGTTCATGATGATGTCATAGGGGCCTCCATTATGACGTCATAATTCGACAAGTACAAAAGTTCATCCGATCAAGATGAAATTTCTTGAGCATCATCTGGGGATAAATTGGTGGAGAAAAATAAAATGATGACGTCATCGGTCACGCGGTTCGGCTGCCATATTTGTTTTTCACACAAAAGCCTTAAAAACCACTGAAAACACACCTTGGCGAGGGTCTGCAATATATCATTGCTCCTTCTTGTTGATAAATGTATTGAACTGCAGCATAAACTGAACGGATGTGCACGATGTGTTCATTTTATATGGGTGCTCAACTGAACACGTGATGCATTGAACTGCAGGAAGTTTGGACTTGCACGTATATTCTGATGTCGCACACTCTGTTGCAGAGCGTTGGTGTTGCCGAAGCAGTTTCGTGAAATACTGGGTGGTTTGCCATTGCCTTCCCAGCCATAGTTAGGGCAGGAATTTGGAATTAACCATGTTACCGGAGATAGCTCACCTCCTCTTAGTAAAAGACACTGTGGGATCTTTAACGTCCATCCGAGGGACGGCACACACATTGATGAATCGCCCTGCCTGTGATAACACCAGGACGGAAGTTTATAGCTGGGTCGGGATTCGAACCCTGGCTCGACAGCTTGGAGGCGAATGTGCCTCGAGGGCATCCGAATGTGCCTCGAGGGCATCCGAATGTGCCTCGAGGGCATCCTGCCAGCCACACACGTATATCGTGACTGAAATAAAAGCAGAACATGGTGTTATCAGTACACATGACTGAAAGAGTTTTGAAAGCCCAATAAATACTTAGAAAAATGTCACAGCCTATTTGAATTGAAACCACGTGGCTTGGCCAACCTGCTCTCCAAGTCATTGAATTATTAGATCAGAACGCTTGTCATAAATGTTATCTGACAGGGAATTTGATAGAAGAATATCTAGGAAAGTATTGGATCCAAATCGCCATTGGATCGATCTCGCTGTTAATGCCACAAAGATAGCACAGATTAACGTCACATGGCATTGATTACACGTTTTCCACACCGTGTGGAAGTGAGTACGGAAATCACCGAATTCGGGAAATGAATAATAAACGAGAGCAGAACTCGGTAAAGAGCATTCCTCCGCCAGCATGAACGGTTTACGCTTTGTATCCATTGAAACGCTGGATCTGGATTCGGACCTGAAACAAAATCTTATCGGCTTGTTCTTGTCGCTTTACCAACTCATCCACCAAGTTTCGTCCAACTCCGTCCACAACTTTTTGAGATATCCTGCTATGTATCGTTTTTGGCCCTATCTCTCAATGGTGAAGAATTGCTTTAAAAATAAAAATATATATCCGGATCTGGATCTTCACCAAAATTGAATCGAATCGTCCTTGGCAGACACCCAACCAGTCCACCAAATTTCGGCCAAATCCGTCCACAACTTTTTGAGATATCTTGCTATGTATCGTTTTTGGCCCTATCTCTCAATGGTGAAGAATTGCTTTAAAAATAAAAATATATATCCGGATCTGGATCTTCACCAAAATTGAATCGAATCGTCCTTGGCAGACACCCAACCAGTCCACCAAATATCGTCCAAATCCGTCCACAACTTTTTGAGATATCCTGCTATGTATCGTTTTTGGCCCTATCTCTCAATGGTGAAGAATTGCTTTAAAAATAAAAATATATATCCGGATCTGGATCTTCACCAAAATTGAATCGAATCGTCCTTGGCAGACACCCAACCAGTCCACCAAATTTCGTCCAAATCCGTCCACAACTTTTTGAGATATCTTGCTATGTATCGTTTTTGGCCCTATCTCTCAATGGTGAAGAATTGCTTTAAAAATAAAAAAAATATATCCGGATCTGGATCTTCACCAAAATTGAATCGAATCGTCCTTGGCAGACACCCAACCAGTCCACCAAATTTCGTCCAAATCCGTCCACAACTTTTTGAGATATCTTGCTATGTATCGTTTTTGGCCCTATCTCTCAATGGTGAAGAATTGCTTTAAAAATAAAAATATATATCCGGATCTGGATCTTCACCAAAATTGAATCGAATCGTCCTTGGCAGACACCCAACCAGTCCACCAAATATCGTCCAAATCCGTCCACAACTTTTTGAGATATCTTGCTATGTATCGTTTTTGGCCCTATCTCTCAATGGTGAAGAATTGCTTTAAAAATAAAATATATATATCCGGATCTGGATCTTCACCAAAATTGAATCGAATCGTCCTTGGCAGACACCCAACCAGTCCACCAAATTTCGTCCAAATCCGTCCACAACTTTTTGAGATATCTTGCTATGTATCGTTTTTGGCCCTATCTCTCAATGGTGAAGAATTGCTTTAAAAATAAAAATATATATCCGGATCTGGATCTTCACCAAAATTGAATCGAATCGTCCTTGGCAGACACCCAACCAGTCCACCAAATTTCGTCCAAATCCGTCCACAACTTTTTGAGATATCTTGCTATGTATCGTTTTTGGCCCTATCTCTCAATGGTGAAAAATTGGTTTAAAAAAAATATATATATATCCGGATCTGGATCTTCACCAAAATTGAATCGAATCGTCCTTGGCAGACACCCAACCAGTCCACCAAATTTCGTCCAAATCCGTCCACAACTTTTTGAGATATCTTGCTATGTATCGTTTTTGGCCCTATCTCTCAATGGTGAAGAATTGCTTTAAAAATAAAAAATATATATCCGGATCTGGATCTTCACTAAAATCGAATCATTTCGTACTTGTCACGCACAGAGCTGTCCACTAATTTTTGTCCGAATCCATCCACAACTTTTCGAGATACCCTGTTCACAGACAAACAGACAGGTGTGAAAACCTATAACCTCCGTCCACGTGACAAAAAAAAAGAGAAAGAAACAAACTGGGTCAGCGATAAATATATGTATGGTCGAGTTAGTGGAAACGGATCTTTTTTTCCATTTCACCTTATGAAGTGCATGAGTTCTAACAAAGATCAAATTATCTTTTGAAAATATTCACAATGATGAACACACGTGCTTCAAAATGGGAAACAGCTAACAGGTAGGTGTATTAACAAAGACCGCCATATTCAGGTTTTCAAAAGAAATTAACGTCTATCTTCCAAATAATTTGCAATTGTGTACCAAGCAGTCACCGTATCAATGAACAAGGGAGGAAAAAAATGAAGGGGGCAAGCATTAGGTGGAGGAGGGGGCCGGGGGGGGGGGGGGAGGTTAGCAAGCAAGACCACCTCTGATGAGTGCAACCATTGTTTGATTTGCATAGGTTTTTTTTCGTGCATGGAACACAGAACAATATGTCATTGTGCGCACATATGGTGTTTATTTGTGGGACTCTGGTTTTGAGTATCCAGCATTGTGTGGACAATAAATCACGATTCTATTAATCTTCCATCTCAAGACAAAGCTGTATTTGAAAGCACAAGGTTTGGTCAATGCAAGCACGTTGTATTGTATTAGTCTCTTTACATGAAATATACCATGTCTGCGGTTGAGCCTAAGTGGAGATGTCCTTGGTATTCAATGACTGCTTTGTATATTCTGCCTCATTTGCTACACTGTTATGTATGAAGCTGGCTTTGTCGTGTCCATAATGGCTAAGGAAGTGCAGTTTGCAGCATCTCTTTAGAAGTTAAGTTGATGCTAACTGTTAACTTTGCGATCGTGCAAAGTATATACAGGATGTTCCTAAATTACCTTTCCTATTTCAAATAAAAAAATTTTTAAACAACTAATAGACATACAATTTGCAATTTAATAAATAAGTAATAAATAAGTAAATAAATAAGTAACAAATAATTAAATAATTAAGCAATTAAGCAATTAAATAATTAAATAATTTAAATAAAAAAAATTAAATAAACTAAATAACTAAATAAGTAATAAATAAATTACTAATAGACATAGGCATGCATTTTGCACCATCTTGTAGCCTAACTGGAATAATTATTGTTTGCGTTGCTTTGTTTCAGCTGTCTCGTGCGTCGATTAACCCCAAACAATGTTGCAACTTGCGGAAAATGTCCGAAAGATGTGCGACTGTGGACATGTTGTGGCGAACGTAGACTGAAATCGAAGGAAGGACCTTCTTGGAGCCACTAATGGTGCACATGTGGAAGTCTAGTGACATGTCAAGAAAAACTGAGTTTGGGCTATAAAGATGGTGCAAACTGCATGCTTGCATGTCTATTAGTTTTTAGTATTTATTTACATTTCTAATAGGAAAGATAATTTAGTAGGAACACCCCGTACTTTGCCTAATGCACAAGGAAAGAGTAATGCTGGTGAAAAGGTTTTTTAACCATAGAAAGGAAACACTTAGCCACGCCATCTTGCTTCGATTTACTTTGACTAGTCCTGCCTTTCTTCATCGATTTAATTTGGCTTTTTAACTCTACTAGCCTCAATTTCAATGAGCACCAAGGACTCCATAGTGACAGTAGCACATGTGGTTTTTTTTTTTGAAGGGCACGCTTATTGAGCCTGCTGTGAATGGTGCTGTACTCGTATGTAGATAGTTAATATATCACGATTTATTATAGCACAACCTGAACTTGGAAGTGTAGTGTAACAGTTATCTGTAGAGATATGGACAGAAAGAATGTGTGCCGTTGTACCTGTGTGCAAATATATACAAACAGCCCAAAGGTCGGATGGGGTGGGCAAGGAGAATTGTTTGCCACTTTTATGTGCATAGTTTGCACGTGGCCCTTTAAGATTAATTTATTTTGGCATTTATATTCTTAAATTCACACTAGCGCATCGTGAACATGTAAAAACAAATAATTATGAAAAATAACAAAATATTGCATCACCTTTCGCATTATCACTGTACAAAATATTCCAAATGGCAATATGCCATGAAGCAGCATCACGACCGTTTTTGGGATAAAACAATTGGCAATTGTGCTTTGCGGGGCTCAGACAATGCTTATTATAATCTTGGGAGTTTACATTAAATGAACATTCTATAACCAAGAATACTATTGACGGTGTTGAGTCAGATAGTGAGTTGGCATTTGAAGTGAGGCAAACTTGAGGGGCAGTTTTTTCAGTGATCCAGGCTCAGGGTGGAGCTTGCACATATATCACATGTAGTACAGTCCAATGACATTATAAGACATCAATGCACTTTTTTTTGATGAATTCCAAGGACATTGGCAGACAATAGATACATCAACAAATTACAGTGCCTACAGAAAGTGAATGTTGCCACCCATAAAGCCTAGAAATTATTCACATCCCTCGACTCTTTTCAAGAGTTTTCTCTTTTCAAGAGTCAAGTCAGTTGAGATTTTCAATTCAAGAGTCAGTTGAGATTTTCAATTCAAGAGTCAGTTGAGATTTTCAATTCAAGAGTCAGTTGAGATTTTCAATTCAAGAGTCAGTTGAGATTTTAAATTCAAGAGTCAGTTGAGATTTTCAATTCAAGAGTCAGTTGAGATTTTCAATTCAAGAGTCAGTTGAGATTTTCAATTCAAGAGTCAGTTGAGATTTTCAATTCAAGAGTCAGTTGAGATTTTCAATTCAAGAGTCAGTTGAGATTTTCAATTCAAGAGTCAGTTGAGATTTTCAATTCAAGAGTCAGTTGAGATTTTGTTTTTGTCACTGATCTACACATAATACGCCATAATATCAAAGTGGAAATTTTTTTTAGAAATTCTTTCCAAACAATTAAAAATAAAATACAGAAATATCGAATTACATAAGTATTAAACCCCCCGAGTCAATACTTTGTAGAAGGACCTTTGGCAGCGATTACAGCATCGAGTCTTCTTGGATATGTCTGTATCAGCTTTGCACATCTGGATTTGGGGACTTTCTCTCATTCTTCATTGGAGATTTGCTCAAGCCTTGTCAAGTTGGATAGGGAGTATCGGTGAACAGCAATCTTCAAGTCTTTCTGCAGATTCTCAATGGGATTCAAGTCCGGGCTTTGGCTGGGCCACTCACGGACTTTCACGTTCTTGTTCTGAAGCCATTCCAGTGTTGCTTTGGCTGTATGCTAGGGGTCATTGTCAAGACTAGGGCATGCCCGTACTATATCTATATCTAAAATTATATCCCCCCCTCTATTTACATGAAATGGTTTGGTCCATGAAATGTTTTGGTTCATTCGCAACGCCAAAGCGAACGGCGAACGCTTTACATGAAATGGTTTGGTCCATGAAATGTTTTGGTCCATTCGCAACGCCAAAGCGAACGGCGAACGGCTTGCGAGTACAGTGACAATCCCCCCCCCCCCCCCTCTATTTACATGAAACATGACATGAAATTTGTCCGTTTAATTAGTTGTAAAACATAGTTTAACGCCAACATATGGCATGCACGTACCCGTACTATCCGTAATGGCGCACGCTCTCACAGGAGCTCCGGAAGGTCGTATATCGCAGTTACGATGAATCGCAAATTAGTTTTTATTAGTTTTATTATTAGTTTTAAAACATAGTTTAACGCCAACATAGCGCCAACATAGTTTGCAAACGTGAAATAAATGAATACGCTCTCAAATGTGCCATCCGAGGCAGAGTGTGTTCGCCACGTTCGGCACACGCGATAGCTCGCTGCTCTCTGATTGGTTGAATCGTTTTTTGGACATAGCTCGGTAAGTAATTGTCCGATTAATATGAAACCTTGAAAAGGCACATCCTCGGGTCCCCAGCAATATACCTGGCAAGTTTAAAGTATATCGGACCCGTGGTTGTCGAGAAACAGCGGTCACAGACAAACAAACAAACACACAGAGATTACTGGAATTATAGATAGATAAATCTTTGCTGCAGTCTAAGGTCTTTTGCACTCTGAAGCAGGTTTGCCTCAATGATTTGTCAAATTTGGCTCCATTAATTGTTTCCTCTATCCTTACAAGTCTCCCCAGTCCCTGCCGCTGAAGAGCATCCCCGTAGCATGATTCTTCCACCACCATGCTTCATGGTAGGCATGATGTTAGATGGGTGATGAGCAATGCTCGGATTCAGGCCAGACATAACACTTTGCATTCAGGCCAAAGAGTTTTTTTGTTTTTTTTTGTCTCATCGTCTCATCAGACCACAGAATATTTGCCTCATGATCTCAGTCTTTCACGTGCCTTTTTGCAAACTCCAGGCGTGCTGTTATGTGCCTTTTTCTCAGGGGTGGCTTCCATCTGGCCACTCTCCCATAAAGCCTAGATTTGTGAAGTGCTACAGAGACTGTTGTCCTTCTGGCAGGTTTTCCCATCTCAGCCAATGAATTATGTAGTTTTGTCGGAGTGGTCATTGGTTTCTTGGTCACCTCCCTGACCAAGGTCCTTCTTGCCTGGTTGCTCAATTTAGTCAATGGCCAGCTCTAGGAAGAGTCTGGGTAGTTCTGTATTCTTTCCATTTCCTAACGATGTAGCTCACTGTGCTCTTGGGAAATTTCAGCACTCTAGAAATTGTCTTATACCCTTCCTCAGATCTATATCTCCTCACAATTCTATCACGGAGTTCTATGGACAGTTCCTTGGACTTCATGGTAGAGTTTCTGCTCTGACATGCACTGTCAACTGTGGGACCTTATATAGAAAGGTGTGTTTCTTTCTAAATCATGTCCAATTAATTGAATTGGCCAGATGCAGATTCCAATAAAGTTGTAGAGACAACTCAGGGATGATCAAAGGAAATTGGATGCAGCTGAGCTCAATTTGGAGTGTCATAGCAAAGGGGTTGAATACCTATTGACTCAAGCATTTCAGCTTTTAATTTTTAATTATTTTGTAAACAATTCTATTTAAAAATTCCACTTTGACATTATGGGTATTATGTGTAGATCAGTGACAAAAAAATTCAATTTAATCCATTTTAAATTCAGGCTGGAACACAACAAAATGTGAAAAAAGACATGGGGTGTGAATACTTTCTGAAGGTACTGACCGTATATGAGAGAGATATATAGAAAGAGACAGCCTTCAACTGCTAACTCATATTCATGGATATTTTATCTTATGGAAAATTTCCCCACGGTTTTGTCATTTTTTTTTCCAAATGGGTTTTGAGTGGGGCATGCTTGCACACTGCAAGCAACTACTCTAGTGCATCCCACTTGCAGACATAATACATATAAATAATCCTTATATATTTGATGAAGTGGATTGTGTTTGCATTCTGTAAGCAGCTAAATAACTGAAGTAAAACAAGAATAAGTGATTAGAATGACCTCTTTATTTAAAAGTTTACAGCTATATTAATTTTTAATGTAAATAAGGCAAAGGTTATAAAATAAAAGGCGGAAGAGTGATTAGAAGAAGAAGAGTGATCTCCATGAGAAGATCTCCATTAGACCATTGATCTCCATTAGACCAGTGATCTCCATTAGATCTCCATTAGACTCTCCATTAGAAGAGTGATCAGTAGTGTTACCTCACAACCAGGTCGATTGTAAACTCCATTGCATTGGACCACGTGACCCACCTTAACCAAAGCGATACTGCACCTGCTAACTTTTATTCGTGGGTATTTTCATTTTATGTAGATTTCCTGATGATTTGTGATTTTTTTCCTGGGCTATTGACATTGAGTTGCATCAGTATGCCAAACGTCATTGAGGATTGGTCCAATTGTATGTCCATGCATTCTGGCATTTCAGGGTTACGATGTGTGTGTCTCATTGACCATGTACTTCAGACTTCGAGCTGGGGTACATGTGTATGCTCATGGGATAGTCTTGTTGGACTGTGTACTTTGTCCGGTGTGTCAAGGTGAGTATCCCAACATGTTGAAATGATTTCATTTTTTAAAACCTTTTTGCATAAAAAGGCCTCCCTCGTAAGGCAAGGGCGAACAAGTCTGAAACACATGTTACCTTGCTGGGGTGGATCTATAAAATTGAGAATTAAATTATCTTCCCAGTGTTGGCTACAATACAATCCGATTAGGAATTAGGGAGCTGTAGCTCTGCTAAGCTAATGCCTAATAGGTGGAGCCTATGCAACTGTTTAGCCAGAAGAGCCTTTAAAAAAAAAAAAAAAAAAAAAAAAAAAATATATATACAGACTTGGTATTTAATATGAAATATTTTTTTTCTTGACTTGGGTTTACTTTCTTAACTCAGTATATCAATCTGGTGAGTTTCTTTTACACTTTGGTGATGTCTTTGTTGAAAGAACCATGTCACTGATTGTCTGTCGCAGCTAGAAGTCAACAACAGGATTATATCACAGGTCGCGTGGCAAAATGTACGGACAGGTGCATTTGATGATTGGCTTCACAGTCGGGTATACAAGGGTTGTTGCGTTCTGTATTAGTGGAAAACAACTGCTGCAAGTCTCCAAAAGTTATTGCCGCTTCCTCTGGAGATGGTCCGTCAAATCGACAATGCTGTTTGTCATGGAGTGGTGGCTTTACGAATTTACGGCATGAAACAGCGCGCCATTGCTCGGCAGTATGGCATCACTCAAGGTCAGGTGTCAAAGATCCTGAAACGAAATGCTCAGAGGGGTGTCCCTACTCCAATACCGAGGCCAGGACATCCCCGCAGAACCACAAGGTGGGATGATCGCCAGCTGCACCGGTTAGTCCGCAATGGCCGTACCAAGTCAGCTAATCGGCTTAGGGCTGAGTGGCAGCAACTGACAAATGTGCCTGTATCCAGAAGGCTAGTCAACCAACGACTGGTTCAAGCAGGCTATCGTGCCAGGCGTCCCCTGAGAAAGCCACACCTGACCAGACAACACCGCCAGCGCCGATTGCAGTGGGTGCAGTGGGCCAGAGAGCACCGTCAATGGCAGCCAGGACACTGGAATCACGTGATCTTCAGTGACGAGTCTAGATTTCTGGTCTATCGTCAAGATGGCCACATCCGAGTGCGCAGACAAGTGCATTAAGCCTCCAACAAAGATTGTATAGTGCC